>NC_045755.1:20098960-20208960 GCF_008692095.1 Etheostoma spectabile
GCAGACTGAGTATGTTCAACACACTGAAGTGCAGAAGAAATGACAAATGGTGAAAGCTTGGCTCTGGAGTAGAAATCAGAATCTGTAAACTTCAGCTAGCTACCGGCTAGACACAACCATCATCATCATCATCATCATCATCGTCGTCATCGTCGTCGTCATCGTTCAACAAGTTGTGTAATAAAAAATGTCTACAGATAACAATAAAATTAAGAGAAACGTAAATTTAAGTTACACAGAGTGTGACTAAGTAGCACAATAAAACTAAGAGAAGAATAAAACTAACACTGATTGAAATCATGTACAGAAGGAAATTAAACCGTCCATCTCCGATGGGGAGCCTGGTGTCCCCGAGGCCGGGTGCACATCAAGCCGAAGTGTAAAAACCATCCTGGTTACGTTACCAGATCCAAACAAAGCATGTTGCAAAGTCTGCAGGGAAGAATTTGGGTCTTTGCAGAGGTGAGGCGGCGTCACACTGTTACACAGAGCAGTCACGACGGACAGTTGACTTCATGTTCATGAACAAAAACAATACATTTGATAATACATTTGAGTCTTGAAATTTACTGATACTATTCTCTGGCACTGAATGCAACGTACTAAAAGGCCCCCCACGCCTACCCCCAAAACTACAGTATCCCAATTTTCATCAAGTCTCATTTGGTCGCCCTCATTTTGGGAAACATTGCATCAACCCTCCTGTTGTCCTCGGGGTCGTTTACAAAAGAATTATTTTAGGCCTTTCCACCTTCATTTTATCAGAACTATGACCAAAGGATATTGTAAAAAGTAAAAAAAAAAAAAAAAATGCAGGAAAAATCAACAAAAACATTTGGTTTTTTTTAAGCTGAAAAAAGTGACCAAACAAAATTGGAAAAATTTGCCAAAAGGTGACAAAAACTTGTTAAAAAGAAGTGATAAAAAAAAGAATTGGTAAATGTGAGAAGAAAACTTGTTAAAACAAACTGCAAAAACATAATAAAAGTGACAAAAAAAATTGGAGAAGAAAAATCTACAAAAACATTGACAAATGTGTAGAAAAATTTTTTTGTCAAATTGTCAAAATTTCGGCCCAGAAAAACCCAAAGTTGCAGGTCGATGGGAAGACAACACAAGGGTTAAATATACAACAACTTGTGGAAAATCCAGTTTGATCGGTTGGCAGGTGTCTGTTGAAATCATCTACAGAGACAGCTTGAAAGTCGTTTGACGATGGTTCTCAGTCAGCGTCGAGGTATATTAGAGGATACACTATGTGTATATAAACAGTTTAAACTCACTAAAAAAGGATTTGAACACAGGCTCTCTTTTCATTTGCCCAGTGGCATTTGTGTAATACAGCTCTTGAATGGTGCAGCCAAGCAGTTATTAAAAAAAATCATAAAGCAACTGTCACTTTAAAGCTACGATTTTTTTCATTAAATGACAAATCCCTTAACCCTCATGTTGTCCTCGGGTCACATTGCCCCGTTTTCCTACATCAGTGTTCTTTTTAATTCCCCAAAATTACACGATTGATTCCACCCAACGCTCTTTGCCAAGTACAAATCTCTACTTTCATTAATTTTGGGTCTTATTCAATTTTATAGCATTTGAAAAACAAATTGAAGTAGTTTTGAAACAGTATTGAATAAAAGTTGACATATTCCAGTCTGTGATTATCATCAACATCCATTCCTTTACTTTTAATCTCAATAATTCCTAATTTTTGCTTTTCTAACTCAAACATTAGGTATGATTTCCTATAATTTTTGAGACAAGACTGAAATCATGCAGGAAGAACTCATAGTGCACCTTTAACTCCGCCCACCCTATGACGACATACCTGTAGCCTCCTTTTGATTGGTTACTAAATTTATCAAAGGTCATCAGATCCGTCAAACAGGGCGTGAGAGAGCACGCTCTTTTATCTGCTTTGGATGAAAACAAAGTTGGTATTGTCTGATTTTTAGTATCACTAAGTTCCCCAAAAAGCTTTTCATTTTCCAGCTGCCGGTGCGATGAGTTTCCCTTTCAACATCAGTGTTGTTGGGTAAAAAGCCACGGGAGGAGAAGAGGATGTGTCGACATGTCGGGGATCAGCGATGAAAACCTTCACTCTGCTAGAAAAATACTCTTAAAAATATATATATATAGTCTTCAGCCTGGGGCAAACTGCAGGAGTCGGTGCAGTTGATTGACAGGAAAGTCAGCCTATGGTCTTTGAGCAAGGCGGCTCTTCCCCTCCTCCTGTTCATTCAGCTTGAAGTGAGTGTAAGACAGGATGCCTGCCAGAGTGCAGAGGATGCCCAAAGCCTGGGTGTGAGGACAGAAAGACCCGGAGAGAAAAGAGGAAACGATTGTGAGGCTGGAGCCAGAAAGTGGTAAATCATCAGAGCAGCCCAGTCAGACTCACCTGGTTGAGTGACAGCGGGTCGTGAAAGAGCAGGTATCCTCCAATCAGAGTGATGCAGAATTTAAAATGACCAAACATGTTGTAGCTGCAAAATAGGGTCAGGAGAACACCAACATGTATGAAACCCGTCTAACACTTATATATAATAATAATTATATAGAATAATAACTAAAGATTACCTGAAACCCCTTAACTGTCCCACAAACCGTCTGAAGTTCTAAAACCCTTTTAGAGAAACCGGAAAGCTCTTTACGAAGCCATCAAATCAGATCCCCAAAGACACCTTCGAGAGCAGAATCCGCCCCCAGGAAACCCTTAAATCCCCAAGAAAGACGACCAAAGACCTAAAAAAAAACACAGACCCAGAACAGCAGAAATCTTCTCCAGATGTTCTGAAACCCTTTCAAAGAAACCAGAAAGCTCTTCACCTAACTGTCAGATCACTCCCTGAGATTAAAAAGCCCTTAAACCCCCCATTAATGAGAACAAAAACCTCACCAAGGAGTTCTGAAATCCATTTAAAAAAGATCAGAAAGCTCCTTACAACACCCTAAAACCTTCCCAAGAAAAACCCAAACCCCTGAGATTCCCCCTAACCCAACAGAGTCCTTAAACCTCTTTAAGAAGGCCTCACACCTGCCAAACAAAAACCTTTTAAACAACCTTCAGACCTCCAAAAGTCTCCCACATGTTGGAGGATACGTGACAGCCGAGGTATTTCCAATGATCCAGTAGATGGACAGGTTGACGAGGAACGCCACCACACCCGAGAACAACACCGTCACCTAGGCAATAAGAAGAGAACATTGTTACCCCAGTACCGTGGGTGCCCCGACGCACGGAAAACACTGAGCGGCGCTGTCCTGAATTGAAAGATACTTTACGGCTTTTACTATCGAGTTAATAGACGTGTGTGTTTGTGTCGACCACTGTCCGTTTTCTAAGGCTCTGAAATGCTAACTTTTATTTAACTAATTATTTGATTTTAAATGGCGCGCACTGTGGAGGAAAACATAAATCGGCACCTATGACCAAAGCTAAATGTACGTATGTTCAAACAAAGCCTAGTCTTTTTTTGTGATAAATTTATTTTTATATAATTAAGAAACACAAGCAACACACTGAGCGCGTCCACAACGTACAACGCATCCCAGGGCAAAAAATAAAAATAAATTAATAATAATAATAATACAACAGAGAGGAAAAACGAGAGGGAAGGAGACAAAACAACACACGCAGAAACAGACAGACAAACAAAGCCTAGTTGTATTGCAAGTGTTTACTGACAAATATACATATTTGTGTGTGTGTGTGTGTGTGTGTGTGTGTGTGTGTTGTGTGTGTGTGTGTGTGGTGTGTGTGTGTGTGTGGTGTGTGTGTGTGTGTGTGTGTGTGTGTGTCTGACCAGAGCAGGTAGAGACCAGGGTCCAAATATTCCTCCGTCTCCAGTCAGAGGCTCAAACACGGGAACGACGCAGAGCAGGAAGCCCGACGACAGGGGGGCCTGAGAGGACAGCCACTGTGTTAATATTACTGTCATTACATCACATCATGGACTCATATAGACTGGATAGTGTTAGAGTCCCAGGAGTAATACAAACAGGCTACTATTACAGTCAAATTACTCATATTCAGGCATGGCTTGAGATGAGCTGCACTGTTTCATTGCCAAGGTAAGCATAATTGATTTGTTTTGGTCAAGTCCCACAAAAAGATCAAGTACTAAGTCAAGTCCCAAATGAAGGGTAACAAATCCCCAAGAGTCCTAGAAGAACAAGTCCTAGGTAATAATCAAACCCCAGGTAAACCCCAACAGGTCCAAAGTCCAGGCCAACAAGTCCCAAGTGAATGAGAACAAGTCCCAAGTCAAAATCAACAGGACCAAAGTTGTCCTAAGTGAAGATCAAGAAGTCCCAAATCAAGAACAAGACCAAGACCAAAGATAAGGTAAACAAGTCCCAGGTCAAGTCCTAGGACAAAACCAACCAGTCTCAAGTCAAGTCCCAAATAAAGAACAAGCCCAAAGTCAAGTTCTAAATGAAGACCATCAAATCGCAAGTGAAGTTCATTGTCAAGCCCAACAAGTCCCAAATACAAGGGGAACAAGTCCCAAATACAAGGGGAACAAGTCCCAAATCAAAGGGGAACAAGTCAAAGGTTAAAAACCAAGACGTCCCAAATAAAGTAAAGTGCTGTAAGTCATGCATGACTAATGCGTAAGGTGGTGTAGACTGTTCGTAGGTGGTTTAGCTTGTGCAGCACTGTAGCAGAGAACACAAACTAATATGACTCTCTAGTATACTGAGTACTACGTTCCCCTGGTACTGTTACATTCACTCACAATATAATTTGCAGTTACAGTATCAATGTTAAAGTATTAGTCATACCTGATAGTACAGAAGCTGCATGGAGTTCACCTGGAGCTCATGTTGTTTAGCTCCCACCCACTGAGAGAGAGAGAGAGAGAGATTTATTTTATTAATTGCACACAAGCCACTGTGTCTTCCTTGTCTCCGAGACGTTAGGTTTGTCTGTATATGTACTCACCACTTGGTAAAGAGACGTCACCAGAACACCCAGCGTGGCGAACACCGTCCCCAGCAGGTTGAACCTCACATCAAAATAGGAATTCAATATCACGCCTAATGTGATGGGCACCTGGAATGCAGAATTACAAAAATCACATGATAGATAGATAGAGATAGAGAGATAGATAGATAGATAGATAGATGGATGGATAGAGAGATAGATGGATAGAGAGATAGATAGATGGAGAGATAGATAGAAGAGATAGAGAGATAGATTAAGAATAGATGGATGGATAGAGAGATAAATAATAAATAGATAGATAGATAGATAGATAGATAGATAGAGAGAGATAGATGGGATGGATAGAGAGATAGATAGATGGAGATATAGATAGATAGATAGAGAGATAGATAGATAGATGGATGGATAGAGAGATAGATAGATGGAGATATAGATAGATAGATAGATAGATAGATAGATAGATGGATAGATAGATAGATAGATACTTTATTGATCCCCAAGGGGAAATTCAAGGTCCCAGTAGCTTACAGACATCACACACACACACACACACACACACACAACAGGATGAAAAAATAACAAATAAAAAACAAATCCACATGAATAATATGGATATACAGAGCTTGTGTTTGGTGTTGCAAAACGTTCTTGTGGCAGCAATAGAGGCAGTGGTGTTTCCTGTTCGAGGAATCTCACACCGCCTAAAAACACACTGACGAGTCTGATCGCCGGTCACATGACTGGCCACCTCAGCGTAATGTCACGTTGCGTATATCCAAAGGTTGAACCTGTCTACAGCATTGAAGGAAAAACAAAACAAAAGCTGATCCAGCCCTAAACCTTCCTTACCAGCGTCAGTTTAATCTTGGTGGAGAAGGTCTTCTTGTAGTAGGTGGTCTGGATGAGGATGATGACGGGTGTGGTCATGGCTTTCGCCAGCTGGTACGTTCCTATTGAGTTGTTCTGCAGGGAAAGGTTAGTGAAGGCCACAAACCCACAGAAGCTCAGAGCCAGCCACACTATCCGGCGGACGGGGAGGCTTTTTGGAGAGAAAATGTCCATTTTGTTACAGATGTAGAGTCCCAGCCAGGTGACCACGAAGTGAACGAGGGTCAGCGTCATGTTGGGGAAGCCGTAGTGGACGTAGATCCACTTGTTGATAAAGACAATGCAGATGGAGGACAGCAGGTTGACCAGCAGGCCCGCGATGATGCGCCTGTTGGATGATAAATTTAACAGCGTCCCAGCCATGGTTCTGGAGGTCTCCTAGCTTAGCTTAGCTTAGCTTAGCTTAGCGTTGTTTAACTAAGCTTGAGATAGTTGTTCACACTGAAAAAACAAGAGAAAGTGAATGTTAGAAAGTCTAAAAACTTTTATGTTCAAACTCTAACATCTTTTTGTTATGTCGTTATTATGTTGCGTTTTGTTGGAGCTAAATCCTGCTCCAGTCTCAGGGTTCAGTTAATTAAAAGTCAAAATCTCAGATGTTGATGTGTGAATCCTTTTTCACTACGTAGGATATCCTGAGACAAAGTTACCTGGATCAAGCTATCACAGCTCTCCCCTTCCTTTGTCTGCCTCTCTGGATCTTGGACCCCTGGTCTTAACCACAAAGGGGGGGGGTCTCTAGACCACAGTGATGTGTCTGTGTGCTTATTCGTTATCTTTTCAGTTGGAATGTGACTGATGATGACCCTCAGTTCAGGACTTGCTAACCAAAAGATTAGTTGGGCCATAAAGAGGGACTGCAACCAGAGACAGGATCCGTCTCTAACATCATCAGTTCTGCTTCTGACATTTGTAGAGCTGGGTTATCACAAAATGTACCAGAACATCTTATCTTATATATTATAAAACCAAAGTATTGCAAAACAACTTAATGCAAAAAACAACAAACGTTATACTTACAACAACAAACTCAACGCATGACCAACATGTCTTCATTTATGTTGAAATTATGCTTTTACCTTTTAGCTTAAATCTATAATCACACCTAATGTTTAACCACATGTAACATCTTAAATTCCAACAGTTTACAGTCACTTTATGTAAAAGCTTTAGTGCAAAACTGCTGTGTTTTTTTAACATACCCAAATGTGTGGTAGTACTTCAGTATAAGGAGTAACACTGCAATATCAAATACGTTGTTACTAGTAAAAGTCCTGCAGTGAAGGTACCAAAAGTAAATGGACTCATTGTGCAGCATAATTACCCATTTTAGCGTTATATTGTTCTTATATTTAATCACAATGCATTACTGTGTAAGCAACATGTTCATGTTAAAGCGGGTGAACGTAAAGCTAAGAAGATGAACTACTTTATAGACTGTTATATAATATGTATGTATATATATATATTTGTACTTCTATCTCCACGACATTTACAGCTACAGTTAAAAGTTACTTCAACAAGTTAGAGGAGTTTAGAAAAAAAGATACAAGTACTTTAATTAGCTTCACTTCCACTTTTGTATAGCACAAGGCTGCTTAAATAGCAATATATGGGAGTAAAACGCAATAGTATGATAATTTAACACTGAATTGGACATTTTTGGTGGCAGTATTCGTGTTGTATGTAATAACAGCATCTAAAATTAATGAAAGTAGAGATGTGTACTTGGCAAAGAGCGTTGTGTGGAATCAATCATGTTATTTTGGGGAATTAACAAAACATTAACAAAAGAACATAGGAAATTGATATAGGAAAACGGGTCAATTTGACCTGAGGACAACATGAAGGTTAAAAGGTAAAACAGCGGGTTTTTTTTTTTTGGGCGTGAGTCATTATTGGAACTAGTTAATTGAGGTTAAACAGTAAATTAAAAGCTTAAATGGCGCGTGTTATTGGTGGTTGTGTTGTCCTTGGGTCAAATTTTACCCGTTTTCAGTTCATTTTTAATTTGTTTTCGTCACAAAAAATGTGCCGTCGAAATAAGACAACATTACAAATATCAAAAGTAAAAAAAAAAGTGACAAAAATGTTTGAAAAAGTGATAATTATATTGGAAAAAAAAGCGACCCATGGTTGACAGGAAGACAACACAAGGGTTAAGACGGCTTATTAGTTTAAACATAGTCTAAACACAACATAGTTCTGTCTGTTTGTCTGTCTCTGTGTCTGTCCGTCTGTCTTCTCTCATTCTGCCACGCAGTAGGAAAAGTTTACCTGGTGTCTCCATGTGTCCATGTGTCCATGTGTCTCCCCCTGCGTCTCTTCTTCTCGTCTCGCTCCGGTCCGACCAACACCCCGTTAGAGTTGGCGTCTCTCCCCGGCAGTCGAAGCTCCAGTCCCGGCCTTAAAAGCGGCGAATCCCCCCGCTACAGTCCTGGAGGATTTTCCTTACTCGCTATCCGGCAGAATACAGCCGTGATTTGTGCCATAAACAGCCGGAGACAGCCCCGTTGTGTTCCTGTTTCCTCCGTGTTTAACGTCGTTTTACGTGCGTGTGTTGGGGCAACAGCGCCCCCCAGCGGACTGGAGGGGAAACAGCGCAGCGATGATAGATGGATGGATAGATGGATGGATAGATAGATAGATGGATAGATAGATAGATAGATAGATGGATGGATAGATGGATAGAGTGGATAGATAGATGGATAGATAGATGGATGGATAGATGGTATAGATGGATGGATAGATGGATAGATAGATGATGATAGATGGATAGAGATAGATGGATAGATAGATGATAGATGTAGATGATAGATAGAGGGATAGATAGATGATAGATAGATAGATAGATAGATAGATGGATAGATGATGATAGATAGGATGGATAGATGATAGTGATAATGATGTGGATAGATAGATGTAGGATAGATAGATAGATAGTGTGATAGATAGATGGATGAAGATAGGATAGATAGATGGATAGATGGATGGATAGATGATAGATGATGATGGATAGATGATAGATGGATAGATAGATGATAGATTGGATGATAGATGGATAGATGGATGATGATGGATAGATGAGATAATGATAGGATAGATAGATAGGATGATGTAGATAGATATGATGATAGATAGATGGATAGATGGATAATAGGATAGATGGAGATAGATGATGGATGGATGATGATAGATGGATGATAGATGAGATGTGATAGATGGATAGATGGATAGATAGATAGATGAGATAGATGATGGATAGATAGATGGATAGATGAGATTAGATAGATGGATAGATGGATAATGGATAGATGGATGGATAGATGGATAGATGGATAGAAGATGATAGATAGATAGATAGGATAGATAGATGGATAGATAGATGATAGATGGATGGATGGATGGATAGATGGATGATGGATAGATAGATAGATAGATAGATAGATGGATAGATAGATGGATAGATGGATAGATGATGGATAGATGATGATAGATAGATAGATAGGATAATAGATAGATGATAGATAGATAGATATAGATGGATAGATGAAGATAGATAGATGGATGGATGTGAGTGGATTAGATAGATAGATATAGATACATGGATAAAAAAAGGGAAATTACGGTGTTACATCAGCACCCAACATTAGTCACACAACACAGAATATAAATATAAATGAGACACTAGGAAAAAATATACATACACACAATATACATGAAATAATAATAATAATAATAGGAATAAAATGTAAGAACAAAGATTTAATTATGTACAGGATGGGAAAACAAAATGTGCAACTGCTTAAATAATATGCTAAAAGTGCCCTTAGTGCAGTTTTGTGTTGTCTAAAAGTCTCATCTAGCACCCAGTGATGACATGTTAAAGAGATCATCTGAATCTATTTAAATATACTGTAATTAATATATTGTATATTAATACACAGTCTACGCTCCCTCCACACAGAAAACTGTGACAGCTATAAATCCAGACAGGTAAAAAAAAAAAGAAAATATAGCTTTGAAAATAATCAAATATCACAGTTACTGTGTCTTGTATGATGTGAACATTTCTATTTTCTTTTAATTACTGCTCTGAATTTTTATAAATTGTCTCAATGACTTTTTTAATTTTAATACTATATTCTCTTTTCAGAATGAATTGTTTTGTCTCGAGGGGAATTTTCACTATTTTCTGTATTTTTACAAACCAAAACAAAATAATTTAAATTCATTTAAACAACGTTTTCAAACAACTTTTACTTGTAACATATTCAATTTAATTTTAAAGTCACTTACTTGTTTACTTGTTTTTTTTTTTTTTTGCTGTTATTGTTGAGAATGCTACTGTAACTAAGGAATTTCCCCGCTGTGGGATGAATAAAGTATTATATTATTATTATTATTATTATTATATATCTTATCTTATCTTATCTTAATAACATTTTTAATTTTTATGCTATATTCTCTTTTTAGAGTGACTTGTTTTGTCTCGAGGGGAATCCTCACTATTTTCTGTTTTTTTACAAACCCCAAAACATACTCCTTCATTTACGTAACATTTTCAATTACTTCTTCAAACAACTTTTACTTGTAACTTAGCAGTATTTTTACAGGTTAACACCTATGGGGTATCCTGCAGGATGCAGTTACACCGACCGACCTGTTGGGGCAGCAGCGTGCCGCACGGCCTCCAGTCTGCCGCCCATCAAAAGAAAACCAAGAAGAAGAAAAAGACTCACGTTAGCCTCGTGAAGCGGGAATTGACAACCCGCTATCATGGACTGGTAAACTACATTTCATGATTTTTTAAACTTTAATCAGCGTTGACACTGGTAATAGTATTTCTAGTCCTGTTTGTGAACAGTTAGCTTGTTATATAGCCGGCTAGTGCGGTTATTTAACTGTGCTAGCTCGGAAGCTAACGCTGCCGTTGATATTCATAGCGGATGCTAACCGGCTAATTTCTGGTTTGTGTTCTGTTGACATGTTTAACCAGAGCTGCTAAAAACGTCTTTTTCAGTCAGTAGTTGCTCTAACTAGAGTTAGTGTTTGTTATTAATTACTCAAAGGTTACATGACATGCTATCGCCACTCAACAAACCACTAAAAACCGCTGTTTATTGTTGTTAGATGCAGAAACTGCTGCAAACTGTTTTTAATCGGTACCGTTGCACTGTACTGTATTCACGTATCAGTGAATACTTTCAGGTGTTAATCAACATTTAATCAACTAGCTATCGATGCTATTGTGATGGAAAGTAACTAAGTACATTTACTCAAGTACAATTTTGAGGTACTACTTGAGCATTGCCATGTCATGCTTCTTGATGTACTTCACTCCTTAATTTATTAAGTTAAACTACTTTGCAGATTCAGGTTATAAATAGAAAATATAATCAACAAATACATTATGCTGTGTTAGGTTTATAATATATACTAACCAGTAGTATAACAAGTAACTACCCAGTAGTATAACAAGTAATTAAAGTGATTAACACATTAATCTGTCAATAATTATAATCCCATCATATAATATAAAGTTTTTGTCATAGATCAACACATTAGACATGATTTTACAAACTAGTTTCACCCCCTTAAATCTTCATTAAATATCAATAAAACATACAAAAGACTTCATCTTCAATTACACCTGAATTGCATAACAAACATATTTTGTCAAATTTAGCTTTAGGCAAAGTTTCTCTACAACTGTGTGTGTGTGTGTGTGTGTGTGTGTGTGTGTGTGTGTGTGTGTGTGTGTGTGAGAGAGAGGACAAACTTCTACATTGATACAGATATAAAACAAACAAAAACACTTATTTGTTCCACATTGGGAATTCAGTGCCAGGGACTCTTGGAGTAATATTTGTTGTAATATTTGTTGTAATATTTGTTGTGTAGTTTATACACAAACACGTACGTACTGGTCTTGTCTTCCAGGGGTCAGAGCGAGCTGCTGTCTCCGGTGGTTCGAGATGAGGAGGTGACGGTCGCTGCCCGCCGGAGGAAGAAGGTGGCCTGTATCCAAGAGAGAGAGAGAGAGAGAGAGAGAGGAGAGAGAGAGAGAGAGAGAGAGAGAGAGAGAGAGAGACACTCAGACAGAAAGAGAGACAGAGACATCCAAGAGACACATACACACACACATACACACACACAGACACACACACAGACAGACAGAGAGAGACACACACAAAGAAAAAAAGAGACACAGAGAGAGAGAGAGAGAGTGTTTTGCAGTAATTTTGGGGTTTAGGGTATTGTAGGGTTGACTATTGGTGCTTTCACAATGACATTTAAGATAAGTAATCATCAATAATGTGGATACAATGACTAAGTCAATAAAGGAAAGTAACAGAACAACTAGAACAGACTGGTAAATTCAGAAAAGGACACTTTTACTGTAGTGCAGCCTTTAAAACCAGGAAAAGAACACTTGCTTTATCACAATATCCCAAATCTAAGAATATAATGTCGATATATTGCCCAGCCCTACTTTAAATTCATTATCTTGAACTGGATTTGGACTTTTCATTGGAATTAAACTAATTATTTGAAGACATTACCAGTATTCGGTAATAATGTCCGAACTGTCAGTGTTGTTGTTCTCCTAACTGTTAGTCTCAGTCCCGTCACCCGGCAGTGGCAGCCCAGTGGTTTCCACGGCAACGCCAGCCCGCTCCCTGATGAGGAACACTCCTGCTTCACTGTTCAGACAGGCTGGTAGGACACACACACACACACACACACACACACACACACACCACACAATTAATGATTATATCCAAGAATTCCATATTTTACTAAATCCCCACTCTCCCCTCATGTCTCTCTCTCTCTTTAAGTAACTCCCAGGTTTCCAGATGTTTCCACCATTTTGGCTCCTGGAGGTCGAACGCCTCGATACACACACACACCCAGAAACGCCCTCAGCAGTATGGTGAGACACACACACACACACACACACACACACACACACACACACACACACACACACACACACACACACACACACACACACACACACACACACAGAGGATGAAACCTGCACAAAGACATTGAGGCAACTGTCTAGAGAGAGACTACTAAACTGTGCAAAATATGGCAACAACTTTGAAATTAAAAAAACTGGCATAGCATCATAAGAATATGTTGAACAGAATTTTTAGTTTTTCATCTTTCAACATATTTAAACTCCAAAGTCATTCAGATAAAGGCTTTGTACGACAGGTCTGGACCACTCATACCTTTTCATACTTCTTTTTTTTTTTGGAGTCCATGATTAACTTTGAAATGATGTCTATGTGTGTAGAATCTGGATGACAGTGATTGGACCAACAGCATGTACATCTCCCCTGTTTTGGGAATGGATAACACCAGCTTCTTCGCAGACGACACCGCCAACCTTAGCTCAGCCCTACTGAAGGAGGACGACCCTGGCGAGGCCGGTGAGGGAAACAAACGCTCCCAAGTTCACTCTGTTACTGTGCCGTGTTAGTTTTTACAGCACTCCTGTTAACGCTTTATTTATAAAAAATAATAATCTTTTCAGCGGCTGCAAGTCTTTTCCCAGAGTTCCTCGCCTCGCTTCTTAAGCACTCTTCCTCTGCAGTGTTTGAGCTGCTTGAGGATTACCAGACACTTTGCCAGAACAAGGTAGGCTTTGTATTATTATATTTAATCAAAAAAAAAAATATATAATAACATGTTAATTAGTGAGCTTCAGAGGTGCTGCAAGGTGGATTTTGTTACCTTTTGACGTAGCCTGTTTCCAGTCTTTTTGCTAAGCTAACCAGCTGATAACTGTAGCTTGATATTTAACTTACAGCCATGCGTGGTATCAATCTTCTCCCCAATAACTTGTTTACGTCCCAAAATGAACTAGTACTAAGTACAAAGCTGGAAGCAAGACGTGCCCCGCTTAGCATTAAGACTGGAAGCAGGGGGAAACGGCTAGCCTGGCTCTGTCCACCGTTTAAAAGTACACCAGCACGTCTGACGCTCACTAATTAACTGACTGCTCAGTTTAATCACTCACCGTCTGTCCGTCACCATGTTTAAGGTGGACGTACTGCAGTCTGTGGTCCTCAGAGCGGGTCAGAACAGTAAGACAGCTGGAGTCCACTGGCTGCTGCAGCAGGAGATCTGCACCTGGAGACTCATCACGTCACTGTACAGGTACCTGTCCCACTGATCTTACCTGTCTGTCTGTCTGGCTGTCTGTCTGGCTGTCTGTCTGGCCGGCTGTCCACTTGTCTCTGATCATCCGTCTGTTTCTGCAGGGACCGGGTCCAGTTGGCGCTGGAAGATGATATCATGACAGACTTGGTTGTGAGTGACACTTGATGAGACTTTCACACACAGGCACACACTCTTGGAAACCATTGCTTACCTGGATTAGGGTTATTAGGGTTAGGGTTAGTTATTATCGATTAGTTAAATTAAATGCCAAATATTTTGAGACTACTGGGACAGTAAACTGAATATGTTTGAGTTGTGAACAAAACAAGACATTTGAGGATGTCAGCTTGGGCTTTGGGAAACACTGATCCACATTTTTCACAATTTTTCTGAAATTGTATAGAACAACTTATTGAGGAAAAAATCTGTAACAGCGTAATCACCAATGAAATTAATCCTTAGTTGCAGCCCTACACTTAAACTTAATCCAGACACACACACACACACACTCTTTACAGCTCCTCCTGAATACACTGACCCCAGCATTGAACGCTGTAAAGATGAAGCTGTGTCTGTGTGTAAAGGTTCCCAGTGAGAGTGAGAAGGTTGTGGTGGAGCAGCTTTTCCAGCGGGACGCCATCATACGTCAGAGTCAGGTGTGTACCCTTACTCTGGCTTGTACTCTTTCCTCCAGCTGCCTACACTTGCAGTACACAAAAGATTAGATGAACACAATCATTCTGCATCAGGACCAGGAGACAACGTCAACTGGAGACAACTGCTAAAGACTGTTTGTTTTTGTGTTTCAGCTGGTCGTTGATTGGCTGGAGAGCATTGCCAAGGATAAGATTGGAGATTTTTCAGATAACATAGAATACTACGCCAAAAATGTCTGCTGGTGAGTTCCTGTTTGTCTGTTTTAAAATATCACGTCCACAGCTATGTGTATTAAGATCATCAGTGAGTTCCTGCAAAAGTAAAGTGTGTGTGTGTCTGTGTGTGTTTTAGGGAGAACACACTCCATTCGCTGAAGCTGAGGAGAAAGAGCGGCACTGCCTTCACTGTGCCTCTGGTCACTGAGCTGGTAAGACTTGTTACCTGGGCACTAGTCTGAAACAGAAGTACATTTCCAGGATAAAGCCTGACAGCCTTTCGCTCTGCTCTCTGTGTGTTGTCCTTGCTGTTGCTCATAATCCCTTCCCTTTGGGAAACAACAACAAACTTTGAGCTAGCAAGTAGAGATGTTCCTCTGATAATGTCTAAAACGCTGGTATCGGGAAGTTTATGCACCAATCCGATACCACGTAAGGAAGCCCTAAAGAAAATCTATGTTAAAGTAGTTCATTTATGTTCTTTTTCCGTTATAACTGACTGTCAAACTGGATGAGAAAAGAAAGTTCTGTGGCATTCATTGTTTGAGAGTTTAACCTGAGCTAGACGCACAGCAAAGGTAGCAATCGCATCCATACAGGGATTGTAGCATACAGCTGTTAAAACATAATAAAATATCTGACACACTGGTATCAGATCAGTACTCGGCATTAACCAATAAGTTCAGGTATCAGAATCGGTATCTGGAAGAAAAAAATGGTTTTGGACCATTTCTACTAGCAAGCTACATGCTGAAAAAAGGCAGGTTTTGAAGAAAGTTAAAGGCTCCTGCCCCCTGCTTCACAGGCGAGGCACAGTTAATCTCAAACGAGCCTAATTTGTGTGTGTGTGTGTGTGTGTGTTTGTGTGTTCAGGACCCAGACGCTCCTTTCAGGCAACAGCGCCCCCTGGCTGAGCTGGACAGAGAGGATGACACCCGACTGCTGAAGAACCTGTTCAGCCTGATCCGAGCGGGGATGACCGAGGAGGTAGAGAGCGGAGGGAGGCAGGGGCACAGATCAGGGTTCATGTCGTATTTAAAGGGCCGTGATTGGTTAAAAGGTGGAAAAGCCCCCAAAAATAATCTTAAAAACATGTTGTGTGTGTCTTTGTGTGTGTAGGCTCAGAGGCTGTGTAAGCGCTGTGGTCAGGCCTGGAGAGCAGCGACTCTGGAAGGCTGGAAACTCTACCATGATCCCAACAGGACCTCAGGTGACCTCTGACCCCAATGTGACCTGAGTGGTGAACACCAGTGTTCTTGTTGCAGTCTGTAAGCGTGTCTGGTAACCCGTCACCATGTAACAATTCCCAAACACTTTCGGCAAAGGAAAAGCACAACGCTTAAAATTAAGGAAATGGGCGGCTCTCTAATATCAATAAAAAAGGTTGTGTTCACCCTATCCCTGCTACTCAATCAGACCGCAACTGTGTCATCCACCACAACCCCTTACATACCGATAAGTGCCAGTAATAACCTTGTCCACTGACGAAGAACAACATAGATTTGAGTTTCACAAAGTGTATTGAAGCCAAACACAGCAACGTACTCCTTCATACAAACATATTCATAAACAATCTCGCACATCCAAACCCCTCCACCGGAAAAAAAGACCCACTGTCCCGCTGTTCAGAAATAATCCGGAAAAAGTCCTCCTCCTTTGAAACCAAACCAAGAACACTAACAAAAATGCCGGGTGAAGCGTGGCGAGACGCTGCTGTCAATATGAGTTGACGGGTAACTTACGCGACCTCGCCAAGTCCGATTGGAAGAAGGGTGGATGCAGTGGACCAGAATGTCTTCCAATTGATAATCCACTAAGAGAAAGTAAACCATTTATCCCGCGGTGTATCCCATCTGGCAGGCCTGCAGAAAACCAGAGCCCTCCTCCATCGTCAGCCCCTCTCCCGTTGAGCTCCGAAGTCTCTCTCTCCTCGATCGATCAGCTGATCCCGAATTGTTACAAACACGTCCCCTTTATACCCCCGCCTACAACAGACCACTCATGATGTATACAAATATCAGTCTGCAAACAATCCGTGGTCCCAGCTCAGGCCTCAGATAACACAGCTTATTACATCTACAAGTGACAGCAAAAAACAAATACACGTAATGCATGTTCCCCATCACATAAAGAAAAAGCTGCACATGAAGATAGTATGGGTGACCCTTACAACCAACCAAGGGTTACCACTCTCACCTCTCTCCGCAGTGAGTATAGAGTTGCAGCCCGTTGAAGGAAACCCTCAGAGAGGAATCTGGAAGGCCTGCTGCTGGAGAATGGCTGAGGAGGTAACACACACACACACACACACACACACACACACACACACACACACACACACACAAAACATTGATTATTACAGAATTAACTATGAAGAATTATCGTTGCACTGTGTATTAGACTGTTGGCTATTAGACTGTAGGAAGTGTTTTCTTCTTTAACATCTGCACGCAGGTACATTTTGGGAAAAGACTTCAAAATGAACAAAACAGTTCAGCGTTAACCTGCTGTGTGCGTTTGTCTGTTTTAGGAGCAGTTAAACAGATATGAGAGAGCGATCTACTCCAGCCTGAGTGGAAACCTCAAACCGGTAATGTAATGACTTCCTATTTCTGTGTCTGCATGTGTGCGTGATTCTGTTTGTGTATATGTTATTAATGATAGGACCGGTTTGTCCATCTTCGACTAGATCTAGGACCAGAAGTCAGCAGGGTTAGGATCGGTGTTTGGGTGCACGTTTAATTATTTATTTTATATTAATCTATGAATGTTTTGTCTATAAAGTGTCGAGACATAATGGCAAATGCCCAGAGTCCAAGGGGAAGTCTGCTAGTCTTGTTCTATCTGGCCTACAGTCCAAAACCCAAAGATATTCAGTGTGCATAAATATAAAACAGAGATTAGCAACAATTTCTCACGTTGGAACCAGAAAATAGTTTAGAATTTTTGATTAAACAACAACAGTAGTTGCAGATTAATTGAATGCTAATCCAAACAAACATCAGGCCACTTACGTAATCAAGCTTAACTGTGTGTGTGTGTGTGTTTCTGTGTGTCAGCTCCTGGCAGTGTGTGAATCATGGGAGGACTGTGTGTGGGCGCACTTCAAAGTGATGGTGGACTCACTGGTCGAAAAGGAACTGATGTCATCGGGTATGGCCCACCAGGAAATGGAGACGCTGCCACGAGAATACCTGGAGGCCAAGTACGACACACACACACACACACACACACACACACACACACACACACACACACACACACCACACACACACACACACACACACACACCTCATATCTCTGATGATTCCACTGTCTTTCTCTTTTGTAGTTGGACGATGGAAAAGGTGTTTGAGGAACTTCAGGCCTTAGAGTTGAAGGTGAAACTCGCACAATAACTGAATGTGATTGGTGAGTCACGGGATGGAACACACACACATAAAACCAGCTTCTTTCTCTTTGTGCGTGTGCGTAGAGGGTGTCGGAGGAGACAAAAGAGCATCACCATGTCATCCAGAAGTTTGTCATCCTGGGAGACCTGGACGGTAAGACATCTCTGACCTCTGACCCCTGCAGAGGAATCTAATTTGAGATCTGCTCTTTAAGCAACACAGGAAAGAAAAATAGAATGTATTAATATTAATAATACAGTTTTACTATGACTTAAAAATTTACTTATAACCCCAAAAAAGACTGCTTCTATCCATAAACCCTAACCTTTTCCCCTCTCTCTCTCTCTCAGGTCTGTTCGAGGAGTTTTCTGATTGGATGACAACCTCTAAGCCCCTCCCCTCCCACCTGCTGCGTTTCATGACTCACCTGCTGCTGTTTTTCCGCTCTCTGGGTTTGGCACTGAAGGTAAAGTAGACGAATACGTCACAGTTCAGGATAAAGATGTACCATCTCGTTTTCAAAGGGGGCGGTTGGCCCACCACTTTATTCCAGTCTGGAAAATCTTTACTTTAACTATTGGAGTCATCCATCCATCCATCCATCCATCCAATCCAATCCATAAATCCATCTTCATCGGCTTATCTGGTATCAGGTCTCAGGGGCAGCAGCTCCAGCTGGGGACCCCAAACTTCCCTTTCCCGAGCCACATTAACCAGCTCCGACTGGGGGATCCCGAGGCGTTCCCAGGCCAGGTTGGAGATATAATCTCTCCACCTAGTCCTGGGTCTTCCCCGAGGCCTCCTCCCAGCTGGACGTCCCTCCACCTAGTCCTGGGTCTTCCCCGAGGCCTCCTCCCAGCTGGACGTCCCTCCACCTAGTCCTGGGTCTTCCCCGGGGCCTCCTCCCAGCTGGACATGCCTGGACCACCTTCCTAGGGAGGACCCCAGGAGGCATCCTTACCAGATGCCTGAAACCACCTCAACTGGCTCCCTTCGACCAGAAGGAGCAGCGGCTCTACTCCGAGCTCCTCTCAGAGGACTGAGCTTCTCACCCTATCTCTAAGCGAGACGCAAGCCCCCCCTCCCCCAAGGAAACCCATTTCGGCTGCTTGTACCCTGGCCGCTTGTAACTATTGGATTGTTGCCATGAAATTTTCATGCAGACACTAATGTTCCCCTCAGGATGAATTGTAATCACTTTGGTGAAGAACTTTTCATCTAGCACCGTCATCAAACATGTTGACACTGTTTCGGGTTGTGTTTTTCTATCTTGAGAATCTGAATCAGTGTGTTTTTTCAGATTCAGGAACAGTTCAGGGTGCTTACCTGTGTGTCTCTCCACCCCTGTCTTCTCTGTCCCCAGGAGGAGGTGTGTGTGGACGTGCTGAAGGCCTACGTCTCCCTTCTGGTTCGGGATCAGCAGACCGACCTCGTGGCGAGCTACGTTAGCCAGTTACCCGCCGACGTCGCCACCGTTCAGTACGCCGCTTTCTTGGAGACCGTCAACCAGCCGGAGCTCCGCCCCCGCTGCCTGCAGCTCGCCACCGACGCCGGTAGAGATGGGAAATAACGAAAAGCGTCCACAGTGATGCCGGTAAGACAACAAACATTGTTACTCACTGACTTGTTTGTTTGTGGTCGAGTGCGCGACCAGCTGTTACTGTGGAGAGAGACACACCGAGTTCACACCCACACCAGACGCTGGAGATGGTGGAACACAAGGTACAGAGTACAACACAACAGTACATTTCCAAAACTTGGCGACAATTTTTCCACATGAAAAAGCATATGGGTTCAACATTAGCACCACTACAGCCAAATGCTGGAGAATGTACACAAGGCTGGACATTTTCCCACACAAAAAACATGTATCTATGAGGAAACAACCCTGTTTCTTACATGAATAAAAGTCATAATAATCATAAATGAAAGTTGCTTTACAAGGGGGGATAGAAATCATAAACAATGCAAAACAGAACAACACAAAACAAGATTCAAGTAAACAATAAAAAGTGTTATAAACATGTAAATGATGCCTTTTCGGGCAACTTTGCAACAGAAAAGAACAACTTGTTGCCATTATAACTTAGCACATCAAAGACGACAGTGTCAGTTGTAGCTTCAGAAGACTTAGAAGACGTAAAATATTACAAAAGCATGATTAATAAAAACTAGATTAAAATGTCTTTTAACTTTTGTTGACTAAAACTAATGAGTAAAAGTAAATCAAAAGTGTCAAAATTGGCACCATACAGTAGTTTTTGTAGTTTGTTTGTGTAGCGCTGGTGAGCTTACTGTGATGCTGTGCTTCGATAGGAGGACCTAAGAAAGATCGACGTCATCGATTGGCTGCTGTTTGACCCCGCCCATCGAGCCGAGTCCCTAAAGCAGTCCAACGCCATCATGAGGAAGTTTCTGGGTATTTTCTTTTTTTTTGTATTATCGTGTATTTATTTAGACATCAGGGAGGTCCCGAGTCTCTCGTCATAGGACCACGATGCATTGCGTCTGTCTGACCCTCATGTCTCTCTCTCTCTCTACAGCCGTGCAGAAACACGACGCAGCCAAGGCGGTGTTCTCTAAAGTTCCAGAAGACTCAATGAGGGAGATTTACTGCCAGTGGTCGGGGGCTGGTCAGACCACGTCTCTACCTGCTGAGGACGAGAACGCCATCAGAGAACACCTGTGCATCAGAGCCTACCTGGTTTGTCCCCTCTCTCTGTGCTCCTTTTATAAACCGCATCAAGACTGGCCGTTAGCATAGTTATCACACCTGTAAAAATAATCAATATGCTAATCCCTACACCAGCAATGTAGCTGTAGGACTACTTCAGTCGGTTCTGCAGGTTTATGATCTGAATGTGTTTTTTTTGTCTCAAAGGAAGCCCATGAGGCCTTCACTGACTGGTTCAACCACAGTAGCTCTGCGCCCCAGAAACCAGCACCTGCCCCGGAGGCCAAATTCACAGAGAGAGTAGCCAATGAGATGAGAGAAAAGGAGTACCAGGTATACACACACACAAACACACACACACACACACACACACACACACACACTAGCTCATCTAGAATTATGAATAATTTGACATTATTTGGGATCTCTACCCAGTAACCAGTGTTGGAAGAAATACTAAAACCTTGTACTTAAGTAACAGTACAACAATTTGTTTAAAAATTCGTTTATCTGAGTTAAATTAAGTTAATTTTGTTTATTTAATTTGGCTGTCAATTCAAATAATAGTTTGTATTTGTCGTCTCTTTTTTGAGGTTTTTCACCCGTTTACTGCCCACCAAGGAATGGTTAATAAAAGACAAACAACTGATCCCATGGCTGTTTTTTGAGTGAAATCCAGTTAAAATCTTCATGTGGAGGGACTGTCCTTTTCAAGCGAGGAATTGCACAAGAAATACATCAAGACTTGACTGTGTGTGTGTTGTGTGTGTGTGTGTGTGTTGTGGTTGTGTGTGTGTGTGTGTGTGTGTGTGTGTGTGTGTGTTGTGTGTGGTGTGTGTGTTGTGTGGTGTGGTGTGGTGTGTGTGTGGTGTGTGTTCAGGCTTCTCTGTCCGCCTGGTCGTGCCGCCTGGACGTTCTAACTGAAGATGTGAAAGAGAGAATCTACAACGTGCTGCTGTTTGTAGACGGAGGATGGATGATCGACAACAGACGGGTAAATGTTTACCACACAGGAACTGTACATTCACGGTGTTTCCACTGCAGGAATTTTCCAGGGAATTAAAGAAACATAACCGGTTTCGACCAAAGGAACCAAGGACTGAATCTAGTTCAAGTGCTAAAAAAAAAAAAAGGCCCTATTTGTTCCTCTGGTCCCGTAGTTCCTGGAACTGTTTGGTCGAAGGGGGCCATTTATAGAAGTGAGGAATTGATTTTCTTTGCATGTTTAGGTGGTTTTATAAATGGCTTGGTTGGTTGCGTTTTCAGGATTCCGAGCCGGATTCAGAGCGCAGGCACCAGATGGCGGCGTTGCGCTCTCTGTGTCTGCCTCGCCTCACCTTTTTGCTGCTCAGCGTGCTGCAGAACTCCTCCAGACACCAGGAGGCGCTGCGACTCGCTGACATCATCTCATCTGACCAGCACCGCCTCTACCAGGTAACTAAAGCCATTAGGCTCGTTCGAGATGAGCCAGGTCTGCGCAGAATCGATCACCGGCGATCGGCGCCCGTTGCATGCCGGTTAGATTTGTGTCCGACTTGATCCCGACTCGCTCTGACGTCATGCACACGTGGGCAACGGAAATCTCACGAGAGCGAGGCGGACGCAGGTCTGAGACGCAGGCGGCGCAGTTGCTTTTCACCGACTGCAAGAGCCAGGCGGACCCAGGCGGACCCAGAGCATGCTGGGAAACGCCGGCTTCTCAGCTGATTTAACACCTGATTGGTTTACAACATGATGACATTTTATATCAACTTTTTATTGGTTTTGAATCGGAGGGATTTTAATTGCTATTTGTCCATTTAAAGACTTATTCTGTACAGAACACATGTTGAGGCTGATAAGACGTTTAGAAGTCAGAGAGACTAAATCTGATCAGATCACGATCATCTACAGTGAGTTGTTAATTAAAATCAGCAACAAATCGCATGTAGAGCGCTTTGACAGCTACTCTGTCATGATTAAAACAACTGGAGACTGTGTACCAGCTGATGTGGGGGTCTGATTATATTTTATTAAATCGGAATCGCACCACAGTGTTTTTGTTTGTCTGCTCTCGTCCACTTTACTGGCGAGGCGCAGTTCATCTCGAACGAGCCTATTTTATTGATCCTGCAGATTGAGTTAACTACACTCAAAACTACATGTGTGTACTGCAGTAAAGGAGTTTTACGTTCATCTTTCTTAACTTTTACTTTTAGTGGTTTGATTAATTTGGACCCTGTTGTTGGAGGTTCTTGTGTCTTTCATTTCATTAACGTTGAACATGCTCCGTTTTGTTTCTCTCCACAAATTCAGGTTTTCTCTAAAGAGGAGCTGAGAAGGTTTCTCCTGAAGTTGAGGGAGTCGTCGCTCGCTCTGTTGGACCGAGGACTCGATCCACTGGGCTACGAGTTACAGACCAGAACCACACACACACACACACACACCACACACACACACACACACACACACACACACACACACACACACACACACCAACAGCAGTGTTTGAGTCACTGTTGTCTTTTGTATTGAGTTACTCTTTTTTTTTTTTTGCAAAATAAAAGCCTGTTTTTCTGTAGTAGTTTTTTGTAAACTTTATATGAAGCCGTTCCTATTAATGCTGTTACTGTAAAACCTTCACTGCTGCCAATCAAACTACATGATTTATTTTAAAATACTAACAGACTTCAAAGACTATATACAGTTGTTTAACAGTTGGGATATGGGTAGTACTGATGCCATTAAGTATTAATTAAATTATTAGACTACAGTAAAAGCAACTAGAGAAAACGTTTTGTAATACGACTGACTATTAGGGCCACTGAATTAGCCAATTTTATAATTTTACAGTAAAAAGTCATATTTCTACATGGATTTTGCAAGGAAAATGACTGGTGTACTAGAGGGAGAGAGTTTAAAAATGTATTTGTTTATTTCACAATTTATCTTAATTGATAGCTGGGGTAAATGTTCATATAACAGCAGCTATTAGACAGACTAGAAAGTAAAATAACAGATGATGAAATATTTAAATATCAAGAAATTAGAAAAGCTGACGTTAAAATAAGCGATATTACATTAGCGATAGAAGTCCAGTAGTGCAATTGGACAGCAACATAAATGGCACACTTCACTATAATTATATATATTATTATAGAGAAGCATCCAACAGGTTTTTGTGATCATTTTAAGGTACCAGAAACTAGTTTCATGGAGAAAAGGACATGATGAAAGAAATTAAACGGAGCAGGAGTAAAGATCATACTGGAGTGTTGTGAAATTGACAGATCGGGTGAAAGTGGACAAGGCAGAAGATGCTCAGGCAGCTTCCTAATGAGGACTGATGAGAAAATCTGACATACTGGACACTTCTTAGTCCAGTAGATGACAGTGTAGTGCAACGATAGGAATATAATGAATCCATTGTATTTCTATGATGGAAACACTGTCATGTAGTTGCAGTGTTCGGCCAGCAGGGGCGCTACACGGACAAGTGTGCGTCTGAAGCCCCAGTAATGTTTACGTTGGCTGGAGTCAACTGAACAACTCAACAGGGTTATCAACTGTCCGGGATGCTGGTAGATAAACGCAGTCGAAGGATATTATTGAATCAAGAGTAACCGTCAAGGTAGGTTGATATATGAACAAAAGGTTTAAATGCAATTGTCTACGTCAGGCTAAACGTTAGCAGTAGCGAAAGTTGGCAGTTGGTTAGCATCGTGCTAGCAGGCCGCAGAGCCTCGGGTTTTCTTGGCCGGCGGAGCGGGACCGAGGAGCCGCGAGGAGGCGGCGGTCCGCTAACGAGTTTACGGTAAAAAACAAAAGATTTGAGCACATTTTATGACGCTTGAGAACATTAAATTCACAGCTTTTTAAGGGCAAACACTACAGGCTAAAACATAAGTTTTCAATTGAGAGGTTTTGGGCTATTTTGCTACCATAACATGTCTTCTTTCAGACTAGTTGGCGCCAGTGTGTGTAATTTTGGATTACTCCTAAATTTACCAGAAGTTAGCATTAGATTAGCAATGCTTCATTTGAGGATTTAAACATGACATAAAAACTTGCAATACTAAAACACAATTGTCTTAATGTGCTTTAGCTACCTAAGTTGTATTGTAACGTTACGTGTTGGATGTAGGTTGTACTGGACAGTTAACTATTTTAGCTAGCAACCTAAAAACGTGGCGAAATTGTATTTTAGTTTTAATTTGTACAAGCCTTTGACTCTTAATATGTCAACAAAAGCAAACAATAACTGTGAATCTGGCTTTATCCCAAATTCACGTTTATGTTCTGGAAATGCATGCAAAATATTGCATGTTTCAAAAGAATTAATTTTAATATTTTAACCTTAAATATCATAAAACTTGTAATACAAAAATATTTTAATGTAAGTAGCTAATCAACTGGGTAAGTTGCATGGTGATTTGTGTGTTAAACTAACTATTCTGTCTGTTTTGGTATTTAATTTGAGGGTTACTTATGCAAATACTTTAATATAAGTAACTAATCAACTGGGTAAGTTGCATGGTGATATATGTGAGTTAAACTAACTGTTCTGGCTGTTTTGGTATTTAATTTGAGGTGATTTTTTATATTTTACCTTGTTTTAACTTACAATATATTTACACTGAGGTCTGTGTTTTTAGCCTCCAAGCTAATATACAGGAGTAGGTTAATAATGTTAACGCTGCCCTGTTTTGGTTTGTTTTTTAGGCAGAGATGCAATGTTTTGCATTTTAACGGTTACTCGTGGTTTTCGTATTGTTATAAGAGTGAGCAAAGTCAGTTTTAACCTTTTTAAAATAGATACACAGCAGACAAATACAAATAGCATCCACAGACTGACTGTGAAAGCAAAGTAACACGTTTAACTGTCTTTAAGTCCCGTTTGAACCATAGACCGTTAATATTAACAATAATAATAATAATAATAATACAAATATTAAACAGTCTATGGTTTGGTTTGAACTAGCTACAGTTTCTGCAGATTAACACGCCATTGATGTACGTGAACTTTTTACTTAGTGTATCCTGATCATGACGTTTGTAAAAGAGTTAAGCCTGTCTTCATCAGGTCTGTGACGTAGACAGAGAGACAGAGAGAGAGAGACAGAGACAGAGAGACAGACGCGGGACATGTCCGGGCATATTTTCTCAGCACGTGTTGGTGTTGTAATGGGCCGCTGCTCAGCTGCTGTGTCATGCCGTTCGTCAGCTGCAGGTGAACGAGTCATTTACCAAGACACTATGGAGCAGATTACCACATTTTACTGCTGTTCATATTTACCCTCATTTTACATTACATTGGGAAAATGTATTGTTTGGATTCACTCAACATAACAGAAAGCTTTTATTCTGAGTGTTACACGATAAATCTAGTTATTATTTTAACCAAATAGTAGAAAGTTTTTGAAAAAGAAGCCAAGCTTTTTTGAGCTTGCTGCTAATATTAAACAATACAGTGTTTCCATTTCTACTTGTACAAAAAAAAAAAAAAACAGCTGTTAGATCACATGAGCTCTGTAAGCTTTACAAAATATTCCTATGAAGTGTTTTGCTTGTTGTTTGTTTTTTCTTTTCTTTTTCTTCAGTAACCTCCTGGCCCTTTTAGAACATAGACTTTTAAGATGTACAGAAGATGTTCTTTTCTACTGTATGTCCATATTCTTCCATAAAATTTGAATTGAAAAAAAAACAAACAAAAAACACGAGTCATTTACAAAACGTAGAAAGCTGCCCAGACATATTCACAGTTAGAGGGGCACGCAGGGCTGAACAAGGCTGACCAGCATGGGTTGAGACTGGGCATGTCATCCCTAGTTCTTTTAAAAAAAACAACAACATATTTTTACATTTTGGAAAACTTGTCTATTTGCCTCATCTTAATCTTGCACAGCTTATATGAAAAATGTCCACTTATTGTTATTTCCCAAAGCCTCAGATATGTTCTGTCCACAACTCAAAAGATCTTCGGTTTACTGTCACAGAGGTGTGAAGAAACTAGAAAATATTCACATGTAACAAGCTGGAATCAGAATTTTTACTTTTTGTCCTTAAAAAAAATACTCAATCCAATTAACAAAATTAGTTGGCGATAAATAATTGATTTAATATTTGCATCTCTCTGTATTTATGCAGAGATTTCATTCTGCCGTATTTTATTTAACTCTCGTGTTGTCTTCCCGTCAAAATTGAAAATCAACACTTTTGATTTATTTTTTCAATGTGTGTCTCTTTTTTTGACGTTTTCAAAACTACATAACTAACTTTTTAACTTTAGTTTCACAGTTTTTAATTTTTTTAAAGTCAATAAATCTCAATTTTAGGAAAGTTGTTGATGCTTTTTCTTGATGTTTTTGTCTTTTTTTCAACACTTGACGGGTATCTTCAATGTTTTTCACTTTTTTGATTTTTTTCAACACTACGTAACACTAACTTATTAACTTTAGTTTTACAGTTATTTTTGGAATTCATGGTCAATAAACCTAATTTATAGGAAATCATACCTAATGTTTGAGTTAGAAAAGCAGAAATTAGGAATTATTGAGACTAAAATTAAAGGAATGGATGTTGATGATAATCACAGACTGGAATATGTCAACTTTTACTCAATACTATTTCAACAACACTTCACTTTGTTTTACAATGCTATAAAATAGAATAAGACCCAAAATTAATGAAAGTAGAGATTTGTACTTGGCAAAGAGCGTTGGAATCAATCATGTTATTTTGGGGAATTGATATAGGACAATGGGTCACTTTGACCCGAGGACAACATGAGGGTTAAAGATTATTTTTTGGGGCATTTTTAGGCCTTTATCGACAAGGCAGCAGAAGACATGAAAGGGGAGGGGGGGGGGGATGACATGCAGCAAAGGGCCGCAGGTCGAACCAGGGTCTGCTGTGTTGAGGAGTAAACCTCTCTCTCTATATATATATATATATTATATATATATATATATATATATATGCGCCTGCTCTACCAATTGAGCAATCTGGGCGCCCAATTCTGCCATATTTTAGTTGGTAATTTGGATTTTTAACTCATATTTTTATTACAGCCTGAATATATTTTAATCTTAATTTCTTCTTTTAGAATAAAGCTTGTTTACATATGTGATTTGAGTCTGTCACGTAGAGTTGTTCTGATACCGATACTAGTTTTCGTAAATGCCTCCGTTAACTCCTAAACTCCCGGTATTGCTATCTGGTCTCTGTATGTATTTCTTCAAGGGTTCGTGGTAAAGGGGGGGGGGGGGGTCTTTATTCTTCCCACACATACGTTTAAAACATATTTAAAATCTTTTGGGTGGGATGAATTTAATTTGATAGGCGGCCGTGGGACGGACGACAACGTGGGAATATTAAACCAGATTGGATTTTTATCCACTTCCTCGTTTTCCTTAAAGCCGGAGCACAGTCGTGCTGAGGAAGCATACTCTCATCAGGCCAGAGTCACATTCATGATTTAGCCCGGTTGGGCCTGGTTACCATTGGTTAGTTAGTGGTTACCTACATTTTGACAGATGAGTCATCCTGGACTAGTCCTGGCATGTCTCTACACAGAGCTGTGTGATTAAATCAGCTGTTACGCTCAGTTTCAACATGAACATACAACACACTGCAGCTGACTCAGCCCTGACTGGCCTTGTTTGGCACTGATAGGCCCAGCCAGGCTAGGCCAGGCACACTAGGCTGGTCTAGTCCTGACATGTCTGAGCAGGTCTATAAGAAGCTGCAGCTCTGATCCACTCTGACTGCACTTTATTTTTACGTTGCACAAGATGGCCTGCTGATTCTTCTACTCTGTACATACTGGTAAGACTTTTAATTAATCTGATTCATATCCAAAACTAAGGATGCAACTAATGAGTGTTTTCATACTTGATTAAACTGTTGATTATTTTCTGGATTTGTCTATTAGTTGTTTGGTGTCTAAAATGTCAGAAAATGGTGAAAAATGTGGACCAAAGCCCAAGATGACGTCCTCAAATGTCTTGTTTTGTCCACAACTCAAAGATATCTAGTTTACTGTCACAGAGGAGAGAAGAAACTACAACATATTCACATTTAAGAAGCTGGAATAAGATTTTTTTTTCTTCCTAGTAAATGACTCAAACTGATTAAATAATTTAAATAGTTGGCAATTAATTTAATAGGTGACAACTAATTGATTAATCTTTGCAACTCTTTACAAAACCACTGTGTACATGACGCATAGCTATATACTGGAAAGACTGATTGATAACTGACAAATAACTCTTAACTGTTCCCTCATGACTTATTGTTTTACACATTTTTGTTGTAAATTAGTGATCCAAAAAGAAATTAATTACTGTACGTTTTACACAAGTGGGAGAGTTTTTTTCAGGGGTCATGCATGTTAGTGGAGCACAGTTCAACTTTTCAATCATTTGTGTCAGAAATAATCCGGGGCAAAGGGCAAAATACCCCCAAATAAAGGCATTTGATTCATAAAACGCAGTCAAGGTGGACAAAGATTGTAATTGCGTTTGTACTTTAGGGGTGTGACAATACACTGATCTGTATGGATATCAATTAATATTATTAATTTAAAGTGAGATAATCAATACTTATTGTCATCTTAAAGATGCACCTTTTATTTTGAAATTCTCACTTCATATTCTTCATTAAATAGCTCTGTTAAATTAAATGAATTTGTCAAATCATATTTTAGTTTTGTAAATATTTATAAATGTTAAATGGTCTTATGTATCGTTTTGTCTTGGTCGCAGGGCTCTGAATTAAACCATATTCAAATTGTATCTTGGCATATGTGATTTAGTCATATCAGTAAATATTGTATCGTAATCAAATGTGTGATTTACACCTAATGTTTAAAACATCGGGGTTTAAAATCGCCCAAAATTGCTCTGAGAAAAATGCTAATCTGTCACGCTAAAAAACGGCTAATGTCAGCTACACACAGTCACTGGTTACACATCTATCTGCCATTTGCTAACATTAGCAACCTTGTCTTGGAAAATAGAATTAAATTCAGTTTCCTGAAGAACCAAAATAGCCTCTCGGATATAAAAAGCCTTTAACATCCGAGACGTCGCACACTTAAACTCGAAGTGCGGTTGTCGTGACGGTGGATTGCGCTGCAGGAGTTTGAGTCTCTACTGCTAGCTACAGCAGATGAAAAGCTCAACCTCTCACAGCTCATTGGCAGCAGTATTCAGATTCTTTACTTAAGTAAAATACTACTACCACTCTGTTAAAATACTCTGGTAAAAGTCCTGCATTGAAAATTTTACTTAAGTAAAAGTATGTAAGTAACATAAGAAATATGTGCTTAAAGTACTCAACGCAAAAAACTCCTCCCACTTTAGAAACTGGAAACAGTCCAAACTGTTTAATGGTTGGTTGTTTTACTTGTACAGGTTGTTATGTTGTTGGCTAGTTTAATTTATAATAAAACATTGTATTTTATGAACTACATGTGTTTTGCTTGCAAAAATCTTAACTTGTAAAGGAAATAGTAGCTAAAGCTGTCGTGATGAATGTAGTGGAGTAAAAACTACAATATGTCTCTCTGAAATATGAAATGAGTAGAAGTAGAAAGTCGCACAAAAAGACTCAAGTTAAGTACAAGTACCTCAAATTTGTACTTGAGTAAATGTACTTAGTTGCATTCCACCGCTGCTCATTGCTTAATCCATTCATTCATCCATTCATCTTCTACTGCTTGTCACCCATAACATGTTTGTGTGCAGGAACCATCTGCTTCACAATGTCGGCTGACAGGGAGCTCAACATCGGCGCTGATGACGACAGACTAGTAAGAACAACTAGTTAACTAACTTAACTCTTACTTACCTAACTCTTCACTGACTAACGTGTGTGTGACACACCTTTTTTACCCGTTTGTGTGTTTAGGTCCGACCGAAGGCAGAGTTCCACGCGTTGCTGCAACACGCAGGAGCCGCTAAAGATGTTTTCACCATAAAGGAGGTACAGTGTCCACAGCTTCTTCATGTTTTTAACTAAATCCAACTGAATAACCGTCGTTATGTTGTTATGTTATACTATGTATGTATGTTATACTATACTACTGTTTTATTATGCAAGACTGTTATATTACATAATGTACAGTCTTGCATAATAAAACAGTAGTATAGTATAACATACATACATACATAGTATAACATAACAACATAACAAAGAAACCTTTTACAGGTCAGAGTTTGAAGGGAAAGTTTCTCTGTAGACTCATGGTTTCTGATAAAACATGTCTGTTTGTCTCGCTACTAAAATAGACCATTTCTACATAGAATCATGGAACAACTTCTTCTACTTTAAATCAAGTTCCCTGTACCTTGTCTTTTTCCTTTCATTCGGGTGGCTGTAGCTCGTTTAGCGTGATGGAGGTGTGTCAGGGGCTGATTAGCTGTTGTCCGTACAGTCTGGTGTTTGCATGTCTCCCATGATGCATTTGTGATGGTCACTCCTGCAGGTGATGTTCTACCTGGGCCAGTACATCATGCAGAAGCAGCTGTATGACCAGAAGCAGCAGCACATCGTCCACTGCTCCCAGGATGCACTGGGGCGGGTGCTGGGAGTCGACAGCTTCTCTGTTAAAGAGCCACGGTGAGAGAGAGAGAGAGAGAGAGAGAGAGAGGAAGTTGATGATTAATCGGGTTATTTAGATTCATCGTCACTGTTTTTGTTCTATTCTGAAATGACAACCGACAGTTTCCTAAGGGGAAGTTTCTATTAGTAATGTGAAGCATTGTATTTTATACTTTACACATTAAAAAACCCAAACCCATTTATAAGATGAACCCTTTTAATACTCCCCAGAGTAAATTCAGGTGTTTCTGCATCACAAAGACAGAAATAAGTACAGATAAAGAGAAAATAGAAATATAAAATATACAAGAGCAGTTGATTTTAAAAGTACAAGGCAAGCAGCACATAGATACTTAACGTTTGTGATGTTGTACATTTATGTAATAAAACAGTAGTATAGTAAAATATATATATATATATCTGGTGTGATGCAGGCTTTGCCAGTGAGGTAACTAAAGTATTTGCATGTTTCAGAGTTCTGTTTGCTATGATCACCAAGAACCTGGTGGCTGTGAAGAACCAAGGTAGGACTGCTCTTCTTTCTCTTTGGCTGAATCCAAATGTCCGGACTTCACCCTTTTCTGACTTTATTTAGGGCCGAGTGCTATCCAGATCTACCCTTCATTAAGTCCACATAGGCTAGGCTCGCCGTGGTAGTCGGGTGTACTCTGATTACATTTCTCGCCCAGCACCCCCACCGTCATTTTGCCTTTTACTGTATAGAAGGAGAACCAATTTTGTTCATTTAGTTCAGCAGCCCTGTGAAAGTGTCAGTGTAGCAGGAGTCAGATTCCACGCATCACCCGACGAGACAGGGCGGAGGAGTTGGTGTTAAATTGAAAAGCAAAAGTGCAGAGTCCGAACATATTGTTTTAAAATGGATTATCAGTGGGTTCTCTTCCACATTCACTTGCGCTTTTGCAAAGAAAATAGACCACAGACTAGATCTCGAGCCAACTGTGGAGCTCCTTGTCTGAATACATTAAGCAATAAATTAATAATAGTTGAATCTAATGAAAACTACAGACTTAGCAACTTAATATGCATAGAAACGAGAGAAGTCTTAAGTCCTTTGTTACATCTTTATTTTGTCCCCACGTGGCCTAGCCACTCGCAAACTTGACGTAATGATGAACATGTCACTGTACATGTGTCTTAAGGGTGCACATTTGGTTTCAGTCCTTTTCTTTTCCTCTGTCTTTTTCTTCAGCTCCTCATCCTGTTTCTCCCCATGTATTATATTTTTTAAACCTGGTGATGGTGAACAGTTGAGAAGAATTTCCTCATTTCCGTTGCATTATGGTCATTGGTTCACCCTCACCTCACATATTTCTACTTGTCTTAGCTCCCCCTTCTTCTCTTTTTTCAGCTCCTTATCATTTGCTGCTCAGACAAAACTAAACGTGTCTTCTTGCTCTCGCTCAGATTCACCGCCAAGCTTGAGTGAAGCACACAGCGACAGCCAGACAGACGGAGGGACAGAGGTAAGACACAGTCTCATAACACGGCTGGGAACCTTTGACAGTGTGTTGCAGTTAATGAAAAGTAGTTTGGGTGCTTAGAAGACATGCTTGTGGTATTTGACGACAACCGAAGTCGGGAACAGCAGCAAAATGATGGGATCCTGGTAGTCTGTCATTTTGTCCTGCACTGAAAAGAAAGTGAAAACAAAAACACACAAACCTGTTAGTCTGGTGTACAAGAAATACATTACAATATTTTAAAACATGACTACAAAATGGAAGACTGAAATTTTGTTTGTGCTTTGAGGAGGCGGATTCAGAAAGTCGCTCTTCATCGCCAGACAGGAGGGGACGGCGGCGGAGGAGGAGGAGGAGCAGCTGCAGGAGCAGTGACCCAGGTGAGTGTCTCCTCTGAGGTGCCACCCACCCATTAGACCAGTGCTTCTCAATTATTTTCTGTTGCGCCCCCCCTAGCAAGAAGAAAACTATTCGCGCCCCCCCACTCCCCACCGTGACTATCCATCTCTGCATAACGTTTGGCAATATTCAGCACGTTGTCACTGAAAAAACTCTAGCGGCTTATCGGCGTGATTGGGGTGTAACGTATTTAAGTGACGCTCAAATTTATTTGGCTTCATGCTGTCCGCTGCGAGCATTTTTAGACACAGCAAACACACAGCACGCACACACACACAGCACACACACAGCACACACACCGGTCTTTCCTCTTCTCCAACTCTAGTCACAGTGAAGCCAAGCGCTAAACACGCTTTTTCGTATTTCCTTGTCTTAGCTTTCCGGTGACTTTTGTCTCATTATCTTTGTCTCTCTCCGGTTCTCTTTTCATCCCTGTTAAAACGTTTCCATGTCGGGGGTTGTTACGTTGAATAACGGAGGCTACAGACAGAACGCAGCCGGAGCTTTCTGTTGACTCAACACCGCTAACCGAGGCAGACCTGTTGTCTTGTAAGTCGTAAAACGTTGCTCTGTCGCAAACGTGACAGAAGTAACTGTAGTGGATGCGCAATTACACTTTATACTAGTACGGCCAAAAAAAAGGCCTGTTCCCCAGGGTCACACGCGCCCCCCCAGGTAACGCACCACGCCCCCTTTGGGGGGCGCGCCCCACTATTTGAGAAGCACTGCATTAGACCCATCAGAGTTCACAAACTAAACCTGCGATACTAAACCCCCCCCCCCCCCCCCCCGATCCCTCCTCAGGGCCCTCCGAAAGTCTAGCGGGGGATGAAGATAATTCGGAGGAGGAGGAAGAGGGAGGGAGGAAGAGGAGAAGGTCTGACAGCTACTCCCTGACCTTTGATGACAGTCTGTCGTGGTGCGTGATTGGTGGACTGGAAAGTGTACGGGACAGACACAGCAGCCAATCATCCGACTCCCACAGCACTGTGAGTATCTCTCTCTCTCTCACTGACTCACTCACTCACTCACTCACACTCACAAACACACACACACCACACACACTTCTTTTGTTATAGGGCTGCAAAGATTAATTGATTAGTTGTCAATTATGAAATTAATCGGTAACTATTTTGACAGTTTGATCGTTGAGTAATCTGTTAAAAGAAATTCCATCTTTTTAAATGGGAATTTTTTCTAATTTCTACTCTCATCTGTGACACTAGACTAAATATCTTTGAGTTGTTGACAAAACGAGACATTTGAGGACGTCATATTGGGCTTTTTTAACCATATCCTGACATTTCATAAACCAAACAATTAATTGAGAAATGACAATGAAAACAAATGCTCGTTGCAGCCCTATTTTGTTGATGTAGTATTGTTGTATTGGTTCATAAAAGTGTGTGTGTGTGTGTCTCTCTCTCTCTCTCTCTCTCTCTCTCTCTCCTCTAGTCTGTGAGGTCAGAGGTCACGGTCGCAGACTCGGACAGCGATAACTTCAGTGTTGAATTTGAGGTGGAGTCCATCGACTCTGACGACTACAACGAAGATGACGCGTCTCTGTCTGCAGACGACCAGGTAAACAGGCCTCTGAGTCCCTAATACGGATGAAATGGTATGAAGATGTAACCTCACGCTTACAGTGATCAATATATCACGGTTTTCGGTATTATCGCGTTATTTTTAAGTGGGTTCAATATGTCCATAAAGCACTGATAGGCCGAAACAAGCTGAAATTATATTATACAAAAATATAGGCAATGGGCTTGTAAAAATATTTACAACTCCAACATGAAGTAAACTATGAAGTTGGATGTGGATCTAAAATATAAGCAAATAATAATTCGACTTTCTATGAACTTTATTTACCAAAGCAGGATATATGAAACAATACTAAGAATTACATTTATTTCTCTGTAATAATTAACATGTAACATCACATGTGGCTCCTGGTGTGTTTACTGGCGATTGCACGTCGCTAGCAAACCCGACCTGAGTATCAACACATGGCTGCATAAGTAATATTAAACACTCTGCACATCTATCACAATCTATCAGCAATAAGAAACACAGAAACAGCAGTAAAGCTACAGAATAGTTTCTAATAGTGAGCGCAGTGCGCCTGCAGCTGGGAAGGATTAAACACAGGCTTTCCTCAACGTGGTAATACAGCGATAATAAGGATATTTTAAATAAAAAGGATAACTGTTACCGTCAACATTTCTACCGTTACATCCCCAAAGAATAGGTCTGGTGACGTACCGAATCTTTTCAGTGTCAACAAATCGGATGAAAAGACCACAGCCAACAATAAAGAATTCACTAACAAGTATCGTCTGTCTAGGTATACGAGGTCACCATATTTGAAGAAGAGGACTCCTTCGATGAAGACACAGAGATCACTGAAGCTGTGAGTACACACACGCACACACACAGTACTGCAGGTCTAACTGTGTGTGTTCCTCTCTCTCTCCACACACACACACACCACACAAACACACAACCGCAGGTCTACCTGTGTGTGTTCCCCACACACACGCACACACACAGTACTGCAGTCTAACTGTGTGTGTGTTCCTCTCTCTCACACACACACACAACACACACAACGCAGTCTACCTGTGTGTGTTCCCCACCACACACACACACACACACACCACAACCGCAGGTCTAACTGTGTTGTTCCTCTCTCTCTCTCTCTCACACACACACACACACACACACACACACACACCACACACACACACCACACACACACACACACACACACAACACACACCGCAGGTCTACCTGTGTGTGTTCCCCACACACACCACACACACAGTACTGCAGGTCTAACTGTGTGTGTGTTCCTCTCTCACACACACACACACACAACCGCAGGTCTACCTGTGTGTTGTTCCCCACACACCACACACACACACACACACACACACACACACCGAGGTCTAACTGTGTGTGTTCCTCTCTCTCACACACACACACACACACACACACACACACACACACACACACACACACACACCACACACACACACACACACACACACACACACACACACACACAACACACACACACACCGCAGGTCTAACTGTGTGTGTCCCTCTCTCAGGACTACTGGCGCTGTTCGAAGTGTGACGAGGTGAACCCACCTCTCCCCAGAAACTGTCTTCGCTGCTGGGCCCTGCGCCAGGATTGGCTGTCGGAGGTGTCCGCCTCCTCCAGTCCGAAAGTCCTACCTCCAAAGCCAACCGACCAATCAGCAGCCAAAGAAGCTCCAGGTAGGGGGAGGGGACACTGCTCTGGGGGGGGGGGGGGACACAAACTATAATGTGAAAACTGTACACACCTAATGCTACAAGAATTGATATTCAACAACAACAAGTATTAAAAGTATTTTTTTTAAATTTAAGGCCATAAAATGTCTACATTTTGAGATGCTTAGAGAAATTACATTGTAAAAATGTCTTCTTCACAAACTACTAACGATTGATTGTTTGGTTGGTTGATTGATTGATTGATTGATTGATTGATTGATGTGTCCCCTGAAGGTTCTGATGTCGAGGACAACGAAGGAGTCGACGTTCCAGACGGGAAAAGAGCGAAAACTCCTCTCCTGTCTCAGAGCCTGTCTGACGCCCCCTCGTCTGCACCCAACTCTCAGGATCCCCTCTCGTCCTCGCAGCCTTCGTCCTCCTCGACGGTCTGGACTCCCGAGTCCCAGCCCTCCTCGTCCTCCTACTCCTCCATGGACTCCCAGGAGCTCCTGCCGTCTTCCCCCACCAGTCCTCCTCCTCCCCCCCCAGCCCCCGAGCTGGAGCGCAGCGTGTCGGCCGAGTGGCGGCTGCCGGACTCGTGCCTGGACCCCTGTCTCATCTGTCAGTCCCGGCCGAAGAACGGCTGCATTGTCCACGGACGAACGGGACACCTGATGTCCTGCTACGTCTGCGCCAGGAAGCTGAAGAAGAGGAACAAGCTGTGTCCGGTCTGCAGGCTGCCCATCCAGTCGGTCGTCCTCACCTACATCAGCTGAGACCAGAGGTGGGTAGTAACGAGTTACATTTACTCCGTTACATTTACTTGAGTAAGTTTTTGAAAAAATTGTACTTCTAGGAGTAGTTTTAAATCACTATACTTTTACTTTTACTTGAGTAGATTAGTGAAAAATAAACTGTACTCTTACTCCGCTACATTAGGCTCCAATGAGCTCGTTACTCGTTACTACGCGTCATTGTTTTTACCCCCGCGTACGTCTCATTTTGTTTTATTTTGACAGAGAGAGAGAGAGTCTTCCGCTGAACGTGACTATGCTTAACCAATCACACGTCGTTGTGCAGTCACGTGGCCATACTCGTTTCAGCAGCGGGACCATAGACCGTTAATATGGGACAGGTTAGCTTTACACTCGTAGCAAAGCAAAGAAACAGCAGCTACGTTTTGCGGTGTGTTCAGGGTCTACCAAAACAAACGGACATGTCAGCGTTCAACAACTCAACATCTAACCTGAGGAGACGTAGCGGTGGTTTTAGTTTTTGCTGTGGAGAGGTGGATGTTTGTCTTTTAGGTCACATACAGTATGTTTTACACATGCAGTATCCATCCAAATTGATGTGACAAGTCTCTCAAGTAAGCTATTTTGTAATTAATAATTTATTTATTGATTGGATGAACTATAATTTGCCTAAAGATAATTATTTTTATCTTTGTCGGTCTGATTGATGCTTGTGTTAAGAAATAAATCAGACGTTACTCACATTTACTCACTACTTGAGTAGTTTTTTCGTCAAGTACTTTTTTACTTTTACTCAAGTAATTATTTGGATGACTACTTTTACTTTTACTTGAGTCATATTATTCTGAAGTAACAGTACTTTTACTTGAGTACAATTTTTGGCTACTCTACCCACCTCTGGCTGAGACACCCGGTCTGTCCTCACCTACATCAGCTGAGACACCCAGTCTGTCCTCACCTACCTCAGCTGAGACACCCAGTCTGTCCTTACCCTCGGTCTATCCTCACCTACATCAGCTGAGACACCCAGTCTGTCCTTACCCTCGGTCTATCCTCACCTACCTCAGCTGAGACACCCAGTCTATCCTCACCTACCTCAGCTGAGACACCCAGTCTATCCTCACCTACATCAGCTGAGACACCCAGTCTGTCCTTACCCTCGGTCTATCCTCACCTACATCAGCTGAGACACCCAGTCTGTCCTCACCTACCTCAGCTGAGACACCCAGTCTATCCTCACCTACCTCAGCTGAGACACCCAGTCTATCCTCACCTACCTCAGCTGAGACACCCAGTCTGTCCTCACCTACCTCAGCTGAGACACCCAGTCTGTCCTTACCCTCGGTCTATCCTCACCTACCTCAGCTGAGACACCCAGTCTGTCGTCACCCTTGGTCTATCCTCACCTACCTCAGCTGAGACACCCAGTCTGTCCTCATCTACATCAGCTGAGACACCCAGTCTGTCCTCACCTACCTCAGCTGAGATACCCAGTCTGTCCTCACCCTCGGACTGTCCTCACCTACATCAGCTGAGACACCCAGTCTGTCCTCACCCTCGGACTGTCCACACCTACCTCAGCTGAGACACCCAGTCTGTCCTCACCTACCTCAGCTGAGATACCCAGTCTGTCCTCACCCTCGGACGGTCCTCACCTACATCAGCTGAGACACCCAGTCTGTCCTCACCCTCGGACTGTCCACACCTACCTCAGCTGAGACACCCAGTCTGTCCTCACCCTCGGTCTATCCTCACCTACCTCAGCTGAGACACCCAGTCTGTCCTCACCCTCGGTCTATCCTCACCTACCTCAGCTGAGACACCCAGTCTGTCCTCACCTACCTCAGCTGAGACACCCAGTCTGTCCTCACCCTCAGTCTGTCCTCACCTACATCAGCTGAGACACCCAGTCTGTCCTCACCTACCTCAGCTGAGACACCTAGTCTGTCCTCACCCTTGGTCTTTCCTCACCTACCTCAGCTGAGACACCCAGTCTGTCCTCACCTACCTCAGCTGAGACTCCCAGTTTGTCCTTACCCTTGGTCTGTCCTCACCTACCTCAGCTGAGACACCCAGTCTGTCCTCACCTACCTTAGCTGAGACACCCAGTCTGTCCTCACCATACAGCCGGCACATGTAGGACTCTTTGTCTCTGGTGAGACTTCAGTTCAGTTATTTCCCAGCAGACTTTGGATAATTAAGAGTTCAGTTTCAAGTTTTTGTTTCACTTCTCTGCTTCTGTCCATCAACACATGTTCACACTTATTTGTCTCCTAGTCTCTTTTCGGGGACCTGGTATTTTTTTCCCCATTTCCAACAAACCCTGTGAAAAGACCAAAAGCAACAACGTATAGCTGAAACAGTCGAATTATTTGCCTTTTTTCCTAATTTTAAATCGTTCTATTATTGTAAGACAATGGTGAAAAATGCCAAGTATATGTATGAAAATCTAAAAGATATAATTTAATTTAAAGTGGTGTAAAACGGGAGAAAGCATCAAAATATATTTTTTGATTCACTACATGTCATTTTAGCTTGAAAAATTATTCAAGCAAAACGGGAGCATGTAGTGCACTTGTTGGGAACTATTTTCAGCGGCGGAGTAATCCACGTTTTTCGGGCAGCAGGACGGTGCAGGGCTTTGGACACCTGGTAGCATCAGGACATGGGTAGTTATTTCATGGGACATGTTGACAACAAGATGACTTATCCTTTAAATGACACTTAAACCTAAATGTCAATGAAATTATTTGTCTTTTTTGCCTGTTTCAGCTCCTCAACCTTCCTGTCAGAAGAGATGTAAGATGTTTCATCTGGGTCCATGACAGCGATGCTCGGCAAAATGCTATCATTTAAAAGTGAGCAAATACATCTTCAAAAAAATAATTACATCATCTTTTCATCTGGGTTTTGGGTAAAAAAGCCAAATCAAGACCCCCTCCTCCTCCCCCCCCCCCCCCCCCCCAAAAAAAAAAAAGTTGGATTGTTCCTTTTAAGATCTGCCCTAACATCTGTAACGCTGTTTTTACTTTTTTTTATTTTATGGGTCTATAATTTCCTTAGACATTTCCTACAAAGAATTCTCTAATTTGATAATAATTACAGGGAAAATAGCAATTTCCTGGAAAGAAAATGCAAATTTTACTCCCTAAAATGAACACAACAAAACATTATTTATTATAATACCCACTCATTAAAAAACTGTTTTGTCTATTTTCCAAAGAAATAAGTAAATTAAGAAATAATTCAGAAACAATGGACCCATGAAATAATTAATGCTTTAACTTTAATTTTACAGGTCTGTGATTTCCTTTCATTGAAAGTTTACTGGAAATAAATATGTAATTTGGTTATTGTAGTAAATTAGACATTTCCTTGAAACCTTTATTCATTATTAGAAATACATTTTATTCACATGTTTGCCTTGCACTGACTGACATTCTCCATCAGTTATAACGGCACCAAATCTCTATTTTCATATTTCTAATATAGTAGAATTACATCGTTGTTTCCAGAAAATCTTCCAAAGAAAATAAGGAAATTATAAACTTAAGTGTTACCCAACATTTGAATTATTTATTGTTTATTTAAGATGCATGTGTGTATATATCTATACATATACATATATTTAAACAGACCTTTTCTACGAGCTCTTTAAATAATAAGATGAATATGTGAGATTGATATTTTCTGTTTAGGTTTTTCTGTGAACTGAATAAAAGTTTAACTTCTTCATGAGCTTATGAGTTATTTGTTTGGAGAGAACACACAGACCGAGATATTATATACGACAATATGAGACATTATTATTACAGAAGAAAACATGCGTATAATATTCTGGTTTTTGCCTTTATTCCGAAAAAGACGATATTCTGACTAAACTGTTTACACAACTAATGAAAGTAAATATTCCACTAATATTACTCAATTCAACTCAAAGGCCAACGATTCGATTCTGAACCGATGTTTCATTAATTTTGTCACTTTATTTAACTAAACATTTACAATCTCCAATTGTAATCTGAATATCTGGCAGAAATATCGCAAAATAAACCCCCCAAAAAATTGTTTACACAAATAATTCAGCCGTAGTTTTGGATGAGAAACATAAAAAAGTATAAAAGGTCGGTGCTAGGGTTGCACTATACTGACAGAATGTGATATTGCGATATGGATTATGGATTTAGTGATATCGATATTAATTTTGATATCATTAAACATATGCATAATTATTACATTTAGTATGGGAAAACGTCGAAATAGATTAATAACAAATAAAACAAGGTTTATTTCAACTGACGGTCATTTTAAACTGGTACAACCTGAATAAATAAATAAATATTTAAATAAATAAAGACTGACCGTTGTACAGTATAAAATAAATAAATAAATATATAAATAAAGACTGACCATGTCTACAGGGCATGTACTGGTTGTACAGATAAAATATATAAATAAATGAATAAATAACAACCAGGTCTACAGGACATGTACTGATTATACAGTTAAAAATATATAAATGTATAAATAACCATGTCTACAGGACATGTTGTACTGATTATACAGTTAAAAATTATAAATGTATAAATAAATAACCAGGTCTACAGGACATGTTGTACTGATTATACAGTTAAAAATATATAAATGTATAAATAAATAACCAGGTCTACAGGACATGTTGTACTGATTATACAGTTAAAAATATATAAATGTATAAATAAATAACCATGTCTACAGGACATGTTGTACTAGTTGTACAGTATAAAATAATAAATACACATAAATAACAACCAGGTCCACAGGAGATGTTGTACTGGTTGTACAGTATAAAATAATAAATACACATAAATAACAACCAGGTCCACAGGAGATGTTGTACTGGTTGTACAGTATAAAATATATAAATGTATACATAAATAACAACCAGGTCTACACGACATGTTGTACTGGTTGTACAGTATAAAATATATAAATGTATACATAAATAACAACCAGGTCCACAGGAGATGTTGTACTGGTTGTACTGGTTGTACAGTATAAAATAATAAATAAATAAATAACAACCAGGTCTACAGGAGATGTTGTACTGGTTGTACTGGTTGTACAGTATAAAATAATAAATAAATAAATAACAACCAGGTCTACAGGAGATGTTGTACTGGTTGTGCAGTATAAAATAAATAAACAAATAAAGAGCATGTCTACAGAACAGGACATATTAGAAACAATAAAAACTAGAACTGCACGCAGTTTCAACGGGGTCCAAGCCTCCCCAGCGACCCGGGGAGCGCGCCAATCACTACCCCGCTGCGAGGACCGCCTCGGGAGCGGGCCCAGATGGCATCCGTCAAATTTTGTAAAATTCGGACGAGCGGTTCATGAGAAATACACTTTGTTTGTATATGTAGCGCCCCCTAGTGGCCAATGTTTTTCAAATTTGGTACAGAGCCTCGGAGGGTCATACCAAAGGATACTGGAAAGTTTGGCTTTGATAGCATTTATCTTGGCCAAGATATGGCAAAGTTGGTGTTTTTTATAGCTAGTTACACAAATTTGTTTGCGTGTAACACGCACAATTTTTATCTATAAATAATCTTTATGCAAACATTTGTCAGGTGGGTCTGGAGATAGTATGTGCCAAGTGTGGTGCCGATCCATTGCACGGTCTCGGAGGAGTTCGAAAAAGTAGGTTTTCGATAAATCGCGATTTTTCACGCATAAAAGTCTAGGCGGAAGTGGGCGTGGCCTATATCACGAGATTCAGTAGGATCCAGGGAACGCGTGGATGTAAGGTTTTTAAATATCCGATGTACGGTTTGGGAGTTATAGAGCCAAACGCGTTTTTCTCTGCTACAGCGCCACCTAGTGGTAGAAGTGGGTCATTTTTTTTGGGGCTGAGGTCTTTGCGGACTTTCGGACCAGTCCTGAAAACGGCGCGTCGCCACCATGTACGGTTCAGGCTGCAGCACCAGGTTTATGCGGAGAAGAAAAATGGAAAGTAAGAATAAGAAGAAGAAGAAGAAACCGTACGAAAACAATAGGGTTCCACAGCCCTGCTGTGTGAACTGCAGAGGTGGGTAGAGTAGCCAAAAATTGTACTTGAGTAAAAGTAAAAAAGTACTTGATGAAAAAACTACTCGAGTAGTGAGTAACTGTTGAGTAACGTCTGATTTATTTCTTAACACAAGCATCAATCAGACAGACAAAAATACAAAATAATCATCTTTAGGCAAATTATAGTTCATCCAATCAATAAAATAAATTGAAATTAATTTATTAATTACAAAATAGCTTACTTGAGAGACTTGTCACATCAAATTTGGATGGATACTGCATGTGTAAAACATACTGTATGTGACCTAAAAGACAAACATCCACCTCTCCACAGCAAAAACTACAACCACCGCTACGTCTCCTCAGGTTAGAGGTTGAGTTGTTGAACGCTCACATGTCCGTTTGTTTTGGTTGACCCTGAACACACCGCAAAACGTAAATGTAAACGTGCTGTATTTGTATAGCGCTTTTCCAGTCTTAACAACTGCTAAAAGCGCTTTTACATCTACAGGAAACATTCACCATTCACACACATTCATACACTGTGGCCGGGGCTGCCGTACAAGGTGCCACCTGCTCATCAGATACACATTCAGACACATTCACACTCCGATGCGCAGCACCGGGGGCAACTCGGGGTTCAGTGTCTTGCCCAAGGACACTTCGACAATGACTGCAGGGGCGGGGATCGAACCACCAACCTTCCAATTGGCAGGCAACCGCTCTACCACTGAGCCACAGCCGCCCCGTAGCTGCTGTTTCTTTGCTTTGCTACGACTGTTAAGCTAACCTGTCCCGCTGCTGAAACGAGTATGGCCACGTGACTGCACAACGACGTGTGATTGGTTAAGCACAGTCGCGTTCAGCGGAAGACTCTCTCTCTCTGTCAAAAAACATTAAAATGAGACGTACGCGGGGGTAAAAACAACGACGCGTAGTAACGAGTAACGAGCTCATTGCAGCCTAATGTAGCGGAGTAAGAGTACAGTTTATTCTTCACTAATCTACTCAAGTAAAAGTAAAAGTATAGTGATTTAAAACTACTCCTAGAAGTACAATTTTTTCAAAAACTTACTCAAGTAAATGTAACGGAGTAAATGTAACTCGTTACTTGCGTATCGCCTTGCGATTACCGCGGTGCACGCATCCTCGGGCTTGGACCCCTAATAAAAACATATTGCAATAGCGATATAGATACATATCGTGCACCCCTATAGTTTTGGACATGGATCAGAGTAATTAGAGGTCTTACCAGACTCTACAGAGCGGACCAGCAGCGGTCCGTCTCGTGCTGAGTCATCTCGGGCTTCAGGAAACCCTGATCCACGTTTTACTGACCAAACAAACAATCGATTAATCTGGAAAATACCGGAAAAGAGAAAATAATTGTTGAGTCATAGATCCAAACCACCACTAAAGTATGAAGTGCCATAAGATGAAAATACTCCAGTAAAAAAACAACTATACTCTAATTTGTTGAGTTGAGAAATGAAGTACATCATGAGATTATACACTGATATTATAGTTAACATTTATTAAACACTGTCAAAATGTCTTCCACCTGCACATTATGTAACAATGATATATAACATTAATAATTAATCAATACTGGCCTTTTCTGGAGAGAGAGCTCTACACACTTGATGTATAAAATGTGAACTTGGGGGCATTTATATTGTCTATTTGAATTAATATTAAAGCAATAAAACAGCTTGTGCAATTCACATTTTATATGAAATATTAAAAAAACTTGATTGTGATCTTGTGATTGGTTAATAACAGACTTTTTGTCCCTCCCTCCCATCATGTTTTAGCCTGTATTTGCTTCCTTTTTTGGCCAATTAGCACCATTAAAAGAACACCGAATTAGCTAATAGGAGGTCCTGTTTCCAACGCACCCATGGGTGCACAGACACCCATCACTGGTTTCATCTGATACAGAAGAAAACTTAAAAATGTGAAGATTTTCAGGCAAGTTCTGCAGCGCCTTATTTCTTTAATTTTGAGTCAAAAGACCTCCGCCAGTAATAAATGCATCTACAGCTCTCCTAAATTTGGTTGATAACAGCCTTCCCCCCCCCCCCCCCCCCCATCATGGCCTGTATTTGTTATCAGTTTGGCTAATTGACACCACTAAACCTATGCCGAATTAACCGTTAATAGTTTCTGTTTACATTGTACCCATAACTGTACAGACAACTCTAACTGGATGACTTTTAGGCTACTGAAAAGTCGTTAAACTTGCGATGATTCTCAGGCAAGTTCTGCAGCGCCTATTTACCTTTTTGATTTCTAAACGGATTTAGGGATGTTTATTCGGGATGGATATCAGAAATAATTGTATCCTGGCTCAGTGAAAGTCACGCTGAATCTAAAAATATGTGTATCATGTATGCAGACTGAATTATGAGTCCTATAAATACCTCTACTGTCTCCATGAGCTGTCCCTCCAGCGCACCAGGCCGTGTTGATTGAGCGGACCAATCAGCGGTGAAACTACAACCAATGACTTCCGGTGTTTTTAGAGCACCTGTCCCTTTCTAAAGACACGTTCCTCCCTCTTGTTCATTAATCATGTGATCGGCTTCTCTGATATTTGTCTTAACTGCAACTTTCCCATCGGAACCCTTGATGTTGTGTTGAATGTGAAGCAGTTCTTCATGAAGAACACAGAGAGGCAGTGTGGTCATATTTCTCTACATGACGTGTTATTATCTGGATGATAATCGGACATATCAGATTTAAAAAGGTGGTAACAGTCATGCTTTACTGGAGTAAAAACTACTGCTTATCACATTAAAATACAGTTAATTGTAGCAGTTTGGTAACAGTTAATTGTAGCAGTTTATGTTGTGTTTAATACGCGAACCTTAAGCTCCCATGGCATGAAAATGTCACTTATGGTTTTTAACATTAATATCGTCCACCCAGCATGCTCATGGCCCCAGTTGGTTAGAATGGTGATAGGGTAACCGAGCCCTGGGTATCCTGCTCAGAGAACAGGAAGCTCAGATGGCCGATCTGGAATCTTCCCTATGAGGTCATAAGGCAAGGTTACTCCCTTTCCTGCTTTGGTCCACCAGAGAATTTGGCCTTAGAGACTTCAGATACAGTATTAGGGACCACTAAGGTCTATATAAAAGAGACTTCAGATACAGTATTAGGGGACCACTAAGGTCTATATAAAGAGACTTCAGATACAGTATTAGGGGACCACTAAGGTCTATATAAAAGAGACTTCAGATACAGTATCAGGGACCACTAAGGTCTATATATAAAGAGACTCAGATACAGTATCAGGGACCACTAAGGTCTATATAAAAGAGACTCCAGATACAGTATCAGGGACCACTAAGGTCTACAGCACCATGTCATGGGAACTTTAAAGACAAAGCATGCAGTACAAATAAACACAGAAATAAATGAAATACTTACCAAACTGCCAAGAGGTTTTGGTGAAATATCTTCTTAGTCCACAACAGGAGGAGGACTCTACAGAAAAAGCTAAACCAGGGTTAGTTAGTGTTTTATTGGCTGAAATCCTTCCCATTAGCCCGGTCCCAGCTGGGAGCTGGACTCCAGGGTTCTGCAGTTTTCTGTGTGAGCCCATCTCCTCTGAATGATGAACAGGGGTCTGCTCTGGGAGTAAGACCCTGTGGAGGCTGTGTGTCCTCGCCTCAGGCCGCCTGACGTATTTCAACAGGTTTCTGCTGTCAAACATCCAGGAGACACGTCTTCTAATGCACGGAGGATAAAGAGTTAAACCTGATGAACCCACTGGAGATCTTTGGTCTCTCAGGGAGACGGAGCATCAACGTCCCCGTCATTCACAAACACTCATCTCTACTTTGCAGACCGCCTACATATTGAAGACAGGAATTCAGTTTTTAGTCTTTAAGAAGACGCAACCAACCGATTTAAATTCAGAATTTCTTGCATTTGTGATTTTTCATAGATTTTAGTTATGTTCCCGTACCCTATATACCGAGTTTAGCGAGGCTGCTGTTGTTTTACAATATTTCTATTATTATTCTTGAATCATGCTCCGGAAGTTTTACAGGATAAAGAAATAATGAACACTGGCTAAAATAAATGAATTTTTTAAAACTAAAATGATCTACAGAAAAATAACCGACACCAAAACATCAAGAGAAGACCACTTTCCATTTGTATAAACATCTTTTATTGGATATTTGGACTTTCTAGATCTGTATTTCTCTTCCTCAGTCCCCGATTTGGGCTCCAAGACCAGTTGGGTTCCTGGTTCCTGGTTCCTGGTGGTGCTGCTTCGGTTTTTGTTTTCTAAAGTCTACACTCGGTCCAGTCCATCCAAAACCATTTGGTTTCCTCCAATGATGTTTACAAGAATAAACAATGGGAAAGTTGCATTTGATGTACAAACTGTTATACAATGGTATAAACTCACCGAACCCTTATGATGTTTGGTCAGAACATCAGAACCAGGGGGCCCGGTCCCCGTCTAACACCCAAAACCTCAGGAAACACCACACTCCACTTTTACACCCCTAAAACCCTGAGATCCTTAAATAGCGGACTAAAGAATCTACTCAGACTGAAGGTTCAGGTCCCTGTGCTGATCCCTCATCCAGTCATTACACATCACCCTTTACCTGAACTAAACATGACATGTGCCCCACCCTATATATAGCTATAGATACATATAGATATCTATATATATCTATATCTATATATATATCTATATATATATATATATATAGATATAGATATGATTTTGATCTATATATACACACACAGTATATACCTGACACTAAAGTTGAAACTTATTTATTGAATGTATTTTTGGTTGATAAAACGATAAAATGTCCATTTTGTCTTTGTAGAGATTTTAAAACCTTTACCAGCGGCAACAGTACAACTTCGCCCTCTTTAAGATACTTTTAGCCCCTTTTGTCATTGTGATCTTCCAGAACCATCTTTAAGAACCAGACACATTCAGTAAATCTACTAGAAATGTCTTAAATGCCTAGAGACGCCTGTTTCCGCTTCAAATTTACTTTCAGTTCTTCTCTTTAAGGCACTCGCCGGTGTCAAAAACAAGCCGGTGTTGGTGGATATGGATACTATATGTGACTATAACTACATGATATACTATATTTGCAGAGTGAGAAGAGATCGAGCTACATGGAGAAGGAATTAAAGATCTAAACAGCAAATGAGGCTCTGAGGAGCTGGTGAAAGCACCCGAAAACAACCTCCCAAAACTGTTTCATATTTTACATATGGCCGAATTATTTAATGCAAAATAGTTGGTTCCCGTTATTTCTGGCTACGCTCAAACACACAACTCAAACAACAGCCCAAGCCTCGGCAATTACACCCACTACAACAACACAAGATGGTTATTAGGCACCAAAGTGGCGTCCAGAAACCAACTTCTGAGTGTGAAAGGCCCCTAAGAAAGTTTAGGAGGAGTTTAAAAAAAAAAAAGGAAACAATAAGCTAAGATGTGTTTATTTCAGGGGATGTATGAGGAGGTTATGTAGCGCCAACGTTGTGTAAATTCCTAAGGAGTTTGAGACATGAACACAAAGATTACAGTAAGGTCGTATGGATTCAGGATTTAAAGATGCAGTTTGTTAATGATAAAAAACGGTGTTCATCATCCAACTTTCAAACCGCATGTTTTATCTTTTAATTAACTCGAGTGCTTTATGGGTTATACAGCACCAGAGTCTGGGCTCAGAAGGCAAAGAATAAAACTCATAAATGAGAATATATAATATTATTAATTATATGGTGGTCCTGGTGACTGTGTAGCATGGGAGAAGATAAAGGATTCATTTACACTTTGGTGACTTAAACAGCGCTGAAACCCAGAAACCCCAACCTAGGGAGGGTTTCTGGGTTAAACCCCTCCCTAGGTTGGGGTTTAACCCAGAAAGGTAGGGTTCCTAACCCTAACCCAGGTAGGGTTTCTGGGTTTAACCCCAACCTAGGTAGGGTCTCTGGGTTTAACCCCAACCTAGGTTGGGGTTTAACCCAGAAAGGTAGGGTTCCTAACCCTAACCCAGGTAGGGTTTCTGGGTTTAACCCCAACCTAGGTTGGGGTTTAACCCAGAAAGGTAGGGTTCCTAACCCTAACCCAGGTAGGGTTTCTGGGTTTAACCCCAACCTAGGTAGGGTTTCTGGGTTTAACCCTAACCCAGGTAGGGTTTCTGGGTTAAACCCCAACCTAGGTTGGGGTTTCTGGGTTTAACCCTAACCCAGGTAGGGTTTCTGGGTTTAACCCCAACCTAGGTTGGGGTTTCTGGGTTTAACCCTAACCCAGGTAGGGTTTCTGGGTTTAACCCCAACCCAGGTAAGGTTTCTGGGTTTAACCCCAACTAGGTAGGGTTTCTAGGTTTAACCCTAACCCAGGTAGGGTTTCTGGGTTTAACCCCAACCCAGGTAGGGTTTTTGGGTTTAACCCCAACTAGGTAGTTGGTTTAAGTGCATTTGAACCCAAACCGAACCCGATCCCCTGACCCTAATGTTGCAGATCTTCTAATAACCACAATTCATTTACAGAGTGTTTGTAAGTATAAATGCTCATATATCCTCTAATCAACAGTTGACATTAAACACATTTTAACCCACCCTGCTTTATAAATTAAAAAACTAAAATCCTTGACACGAATGCAGTTTGACAAAATGTTCATGTTTCATCGAGCCAAAATTAAACCTCATTATGAACATAATGACACATTTAATGGGCAGAATAAAGAGGCGCCAATCATCAGGAGGCACACGGCAGCTGCTGCATGACAATTATTCACACAAATGTTCTTTTGTCACGTCTACGCAGAAATAAAAAGGATGCTAGGGAACGAGACAGCCGTGTGTATTTCTTTGTATTTTGATAATAGATCATATTTGAATAATATGGATGATGTCAAAGGCCTGTAAAAAAAAAAATTAAATACAATACGCATAGTAAGATGCATTTCCATGTGTGTGATGCAGATTTTTTTCCACACGTTAAAATCAAATCACAACAAACAAAAAAACAAACGTGACTTGCTTTCACATGAAAAACAACTCAGTTATTAAAGTGCCCACGTTATGATGAAAAAAAAAAAATCACTTTTTCTGGGATTTGGGGGGTTATTTTGTGTCTCTGGTGCTTCCACATCATACACACTTAGAAAAAACACTACCCATGGTGTTTTGAGTGAGATCCGGTTTCTGAATGTCCTCTGATCCGGTTTCTGAATGTCCTCTGATCCGGTTTCTGAATGTCCTCTGTCTTCAGTCTCTAGCCGAGACAAGGCTATCTGTAGCATGCTAGCATGCCAACTCGTTCTCAATGGCAAAACACTGCTACAACACCCACTAGTTGACCATAATCTCCAAAAAAACTACTTCCTGTCCCTGGTCTACTTCCTGTCCCTGTTCTGCAGGTATTCCACAAGTGTCCCTGGTCTAGAAGAAGTCTCCCAGCTGATCCTGCCTTGGACTGACCAAAGCTGGAGAAAGAGTTCTCAGCTGATGGGATCTTACCGAGCTACTGAGCATGTGCAGCTCCCAACAAAGATAGGATAGAAGGGAGATGTCTCACTCTGAAAATAAAACAGAGCCCTAAACACACAGAATGAAAACAGGATCTGCAGCAATTTGTAGTTCATTGTGTGTGTGTGTGTGTGTGTGTGTGTGTGTGTGTGTGTGTGTGTGTGTGTGGTGTGTGTGTGTGTGTGTGTGTGTCTGTGTGTGGTGTCTGTGTGTGTGTGGTGTGTGTGTGTGTGTGTGTGTGTGTGTGTGTGTGTGTGTGTGTGTGTGTGTGTGTGTGTGTGTGTGTCTGTGTGTGTGTGTGTGTGTGTGTGTGTGTGTGTTTGCCCTGCGTGGTGTTTTTTGAAAATAAAACCATGTAAATCTATTTTGGTACAACCTCAAAATACAATTATGAACCTGAAAATGAGCAGAATGAGGGCGCTTTGAAGGAAAAAAAAGCTCAATCATTGGTCTTTTAACGTATCCATTTCATTTGATGTGTACTTTATTGTTCGATTTGTTTATGCATTTTAAAATCTTCCCCCAGAATAAGGCGGAGGACCATTAATTGTTTTTAACTGTGTTTTAAATTATTGTACCTTAGACGTATACTTTCTACTCATCTCGCAGCTTAAAAAAACACCGGCAAGCAGGAGGAATAACCCCTAAAATATATGGATCTGATACATTTTAATGCTTCACCAACTTCATTTCAGATTTTTAAAGGTGCTCTAAGTGATTTCACGCGGTGGGGGGGAGGGGGAGGAGAAGGGGGGGGGGGGGGGGGGGGGAGCTAGTCTCTTTTTGTTTGAAAATCCTTCGAACGTCAACAAGAAGTATCCTCACCTCTAACATCTCTTAGAGCACCTTTAAACCTTTTGAAGGATCCGTGGGTACTCCGTCTTCAGAAGACACTCGAGTCATTTCCTCATGTGAGTGCAGAAACAAAAAATGCAGCATTATAGATGGAGTATTGCAAACAAAAGTTAAAATTATACAGATTATAAAAAACAAATCACACTTAACAATTTTAGCGGTGTAGACTACGTGATTAAGCAGTCATGATTTTTCACAGAAAGTAAAAACAAGCTGGTGCTCAGCAACAAAGTGGCAACGCTGTCGAGATCACTACTGAACACACACACACGCACACGCACACACACACACACACACAGGATATGACATAGACCACCCTGATTAACACTTTACAAGTGGCACTGTATCAAGTCCATTAAAAAAGATGATTTTTCATGGTGAGTATGGAAATGCGAAGCCTCTGCTCAAAGCCAGCATACGGCGGTAAAAATAATCCTAAAACTAAACATGAATGAATGAAAACTGAGATTATTCATCTGGGATTTGAGTCGCCAGGACAGTGTCATCAGCGTAGAAACACATAATTGATATGAAAAGCAACATTTGGCCGTGATATAAGAAAAAAGGCGATTCGATTTTTTGGACTTCGTACCCTGAATTCACTCATCGAAGACTCCATCGGGACAAACCAAGACCCCTGATTGGCCAGAGGTGTGTACCGCAGTGGGTTGTCATTGGTCGATTATTTTATATTTCTGCTCGCTAGAAGGTAAAATAAAAAAAATGAAAAAAAAATGACCTCAGATCAGGCGTTGGAGGCAAATTACCCTCAAATCCACAGTTCATAGACTTTGCTAGGATACGATAAGGAAAACGTGGCCACAAAGCGTTCTGGAGCAGCTGTACGTCCAATCCCAACTTCCAGAAAAGAGAATACTTGGTATTGTCTCCTTACCTAACTTATCTTCTTATTCTCCAAAACCTTCATTCCTTGTGTGTCGATTGTGTTTTCTTCACTCCGTATATAATCAAATTAAAATGAATGGTGTACAGAAGCCAAACACAGAAACAGCTATGTCCGAGGATCACACACCACACACCGAACGCCATGGTAACCGTTGTAAAAAATAACCCTTTGATTTCACCGAGCTCCTATCTGCCGCCATACGACGGTCGCCATTTGGCATCCCACCTTGGTATTTGTTTGGGGATGCCAAGTGGAAGTACACCATTCACTCGTAGTAGATACCAGGCCTTCAGTTTCCACAACTCTGGGTATATTTTTACACTTAATTTGTCCAAAACTTGCATTCCTTGCCCCTCCTGGACTACCATAACCCCCCCCCTCCCCCATCCCCCCAATCCAACACCTTCAGTCCTTATATGGTCAACAGCTTCCTGTTGCTCCACTAGCCCCTCCCACTTTGGTCCTTACACGGTCAAACATTCGGTAGAGTCTGTGAGCTCGTCCTCCTTTGAGTCTTTAAATGGAAAACATCGTGTGTTTAAGTAGCCGTTAGCTCCGCCCCCTGACCCCTCCGTGACGTCAGAGGTCAAAGGTCAGTGACCTTGTTCTCCAGGGCGGCAGCGATCTGTTGCAGGCGGAGGGTCAGCTGTTTGTTCTGGGCCGCCGGGTCCTCGTCCAGGGACTGGATGATCTGAAGACCGGAACACAAAAAGTAAAATCTCAACATTTCCCCTAAAAAATTTAAGATTTAAAATGTCTTACAAGGAAAAACCATCAGTCTAAAGTTTATTTTGCTTATCTTTTATTGTAGTTGTTGTCATTTTAGAGTGTGTTATTTGCTAAATTGTCAAATAATAGTTTGCATGAACTGAGAAAGTTGATGATCTGAAGGAGACGAACACACAAAAGACTCAAACTGACAAAAATGAAAACAAGCAGCTGTCAGACAAAATCCTATATTTTCTTGGTAATATTGTTAAGATAATAAGTATCTCAAATTTCAACTGGTGTTCACTGTTTCTCCGTGGCTGAATCTCACTTCCTTTAATTTACACTTCAAAGCTCTTGTTCCTGCCCAGAGGAGCGAGGATGGAGAAGGGGAGCGAGGATGGAGGATGGATCTCTGAGGAGCTATGAGCGAGGATGGAGAAGGGGAGCTAGGACGGAGGATGGATCTCTGAGGAGCTATGAGCGAGGATGGAGAAGGGGAGCTAGGATGGAGGATGGATCTCTGAGGAGCTATGAGCGAGGATGGTGAAGGGGAGCGAGGATGGAGGATGGATCTCTGAGGAGCTATGAGTGAGGATGGAGAAGGGGAGCTAGGATGGAGGATGGATCTCTGAGGAGCTATGAGCGAGGATGGAGAAGGGGAGCTAGGATGGAGGATGTGTCTCTGAGGAGCTATGAGCGAGGATGGAGAAGGGGAGCTAGGATGGAAGATGGATCTCTGAGGAGCTATGAGCGAGGATGGAGAAGGGGAGCTAGGATGGAGGATGGATCTCTGAGGAGCTATGAGCGAGGATGGTGAAGGGGAGCGAGGATGGAGGATGGATCTCTGAGGAGCTATGAGTGAGGATGGAGAAGGGGAGCTAGGATGGAGGATGGATCTCTGAGGAGCTATGAGTGAGGATGGAGAAGGGGAGCTAGGATGGAGGATGGATCTCTGAGGAGCTATGAGCGAGGATGGAGAAGGGGAGCTAGGATGGAGGATGGATCTCTGAGGAGCTATGAGCAAGGATGGAGAAGGGGAGCTAGGATGGAGGATGGATCTCTAAAGAGCTATGAGCAAGGATGGAGAAGGGGAGCGAGGATGTAAGATGGATCTCTAAAGAGCTATGAGCGAGGATGGAGAAGGGGAGCGAGGATGTAAGATGGATCTCTGAGGAGCTATGAGCGAGGATGGAGAAGGGGAGCTAGGATGGAGGATGGATCTCTGAGGAGCTATGAGCGAGGATGGAGAAGGGGAGCTAGGATGGAGGATGGATCTCTGAGAAGCTATGAGCGATGATGGAGAAGGGGAGCGAGGATGGAGGATGGATCTCTGAGGAGCTATGAGCGATGATGGAGAAGGGGAGCTAGGATGGAGGATGGATCTCTGAGGAGCTATGAGCGAGGATGGAGAAGGGGAGCGAGGATGGAGAAGGGGAGCTAGGATGGAGGATGGATCTCTGAGGAGCTATGAGCGAGGAAGGAGAAGGGGAGCTAGGATGGAGGATGGATCTCTGAGGAGCTATGAGCGAGGATGGAGAAGGGGAGCGAGGATGGAGAAGGGGAGCTAGGATGGAGGATGGATCTCTGAGGAGCTATGAGCGAGGATGGAGAAGGGGAGCTAGGATGGAGGATGGATCTCTGAGGAGCTATGAGCGAGGATCCACTACACCAACCTTCCCTGAAACCGTGCAGCTGCAAGCTTTTTTTAAATGTATTTTTTTACTGAATGATGGTTTATTTCAGCTTCATTTGATGCAGTCAGCTGTGAGCGAGGATGGAGAAGGGGAGCGAGGATGGAGAAGGGGAGCGAGGATGGAGAAGACGAGCTAGGATGGAGGATGGATGCAGTTCATAATAAATCCAGGCTTCAAGAAAAAACAAATCTACGTAAAACCTTAATGGAATGCTTCCTTGCATTGATGAAAAACATTAAACTCTTAAATGACACCCTACATGATCAAGGGAAGCAAGTGAAGGAACCGTGGATATAATTTAAGGAAAAGGAGGTTCAGCCCGTTTGACTTGACGCATCAGCCCAGCTTGGTAGAGAAATGCGTCTCCATAGCAACAGGGCTACCTGCTTTAAGGTGCGTCTTAACTAGGAGTTGATGGCATCTAACTCGTGTCGTCTTCACGTCAAAATTGAAAATCCACACTTTTAGTGACACTTTTTATCAATGTTTTTAACCTTTTCTTACGTTTTTGTCCCTTTTTTTCCCCAATGTTTGTCCAATTTTGATGTGTTCAACACTATTTAACCCTGACTTATTAACCTTAGTTTTACAGTTATTTTTGGAATTTATTGTCAATAAACTTCATTTACAGGAAATTATACCTTCATCAGCACTATCTTAACAACTCTTTTTGCAACGTGAAATAGTCAAACAAAGCAGATATCTAAAAGGATGCAGGAGATAGAATAAGTAAGTAGATAAATCAAAAGTAGGTGTGGCACCACGACCAGAAGTAGAAATGTAACTGTACGCAGTAACGATTCGACATGAACAAAAAGACATTTCTTACCACATCGTAGTACTTGCTGGCGTACTGGTACAGCTGATGTAAGGCCAACTGGGTGTTCAGCTTGTCCGTGTGTTGCTACAAAGGAAACAAGCGTTACACATCATGGCTCTGACACACCGACCCCACGGCTGACCGCTGGCGGACGGACCGCCTCCCAGAGCACACCGGAGCGACGCCGACAGCGGCTGATTGGACGAACGCGTCACATGGGTCGGGTTTCTCCTGGAAAATCTAAGGCAGACTGTCATGGCGGCTAAAATAGTTCCCCGAAACCTGTTTCTGAAAAGCGAGAAATAGGCCGTGCAGCTGCTGAATCTTCATTTCAGATCCACGAAGCTCTGTTTAAAAGATTCTCGTCAGATTTTGAGAGACTCTAGTCCCGCTCGTCGTTTCCGGGGGTAGCTCTCCACCAATCAGATTGCTCGTTTGAGTCCGACTGCCGGCAGCGCCCGCCTTCCGACCGAGCGTGTCGGGTCGACCAGCTGATTATCGGGTTAGCGTGTCAGGGCCTTTACACATTACAGCTGTTAAAATCCTCTGAAGTGGACACCAGCTGCGTTTACATTAAAACAGTGAGTCGATTTTACAGACATTTTGGTAATATTGATGATGAAAAGTTCCATAAATCCCCACAAAGTTTGAGCTTTGAAACTCAGGTACGGTATTTCCTTTTTGATGACACCAAGCTCTGTCTTTAAAAAGTCTTTAAAAAGCAGATAAAGATCCACCTTTTATGCTTTTGTGTTTTATTAGGATTTACTGTGAGTTATTGTACTTTTTATGATTATTGATCTGTTTTAATGCATTTATTATTTTGGCCTGTGAAACACTTTATTATTATTATTATTATTAAGGGTTGTGGGTAAGGGGCTAGGCAATGCATTATTTTAAAGATAGTACGTGAGTGTGTGTGTGTGTGTGTGTGTGTGTGTGTGTGTGTGTGTTTACATTATGTATGCATGTTGATGTGTGTGTACTAGGACGCTTTACCAGCACAGTTTAAATACTCCTTTAAGGTTTGGTTTGTTTTGTACTATTTCTCCTTTGAGTATTGTTAATCTTTGTACTTGCTTATCTGGACATTTTGTTATATTGCCACCTTTATTTAAATAAGGTGCTGCTGGTGCTATGTATATGATACTTTTCCTGGAATAAACGGATTAAAAACAACAACAACAACAACAACAACAAAACCTACCCTGGAAACCTCAGCAAGGTGTGTGTTCATGTCCTGGTCGCTGACTGGAACCATCTGTCTGATGCCCTTGTAGTAACTGAAGAAAACACACACAAACACACATTAATCAAATTATATTAAATGGCAATGACATTTGTAGGTAAAATAACAATTTATTTGGTGTTTTATACATTGTTAGTCTTATAAGTTGGAATTGTTGTAACTGGTGGACCCATGTGTCACCCAGCTGTTTTGCTAAATAGGGGTGGGACAATTATTATCGGTATTGTGAGCCGTGTATCGTATCGTGAGATACCCTGTGATTCCCACCCCTTGTAAACACCCCCCCCCCCTCCCACACACACACACACACACACACACACACACACACACACAAACTCACTCGTCCACCATCTTCTTGTACGTGGAAATCTCTTTTGCATAGAGCAGCTTGTTGCTGGGAGACTCCTGCAGAAAAAAACAACAACAACAAAAGGGAGATCATTACCAAAGCCTCTCAGAATCACCCTGAAACTTTGTTCTGTGTGAAGTGAAGTTGTTTTACATAGAAAATCCTCTCCAGGGTTTATTTTGCGATCGAGTGCTATCAGCCCGCCTCCTCGACTGCTGCGAGTCCCAGAAAGACTTCCGACAGCAGCCAGTGGAGGGCGGCGAGCGTTGTAACAACTGGCCTGAGAATCCTCCCGGTCTTAACTTTTCTTCAGTATCAGAGTAAACCAGTAATAGTTGTCTGTACATCTATGGGTACACTGCAAACAGGAGCTGAATATCTAATTCTGCATACTTTTGGTCATTGAGTCTGACTGCCCATGTGACTTGTTAAATCGGCCCAAATTAAAGCTGACGCTCCTCCGACTGACGACGGCACGGAACACACCCAACAGATTTGAGTCACCGACCTCGCCAGACTGTCTGACGGCCGATAGGTGTTTAAGGGTGTTTCCTCAAGAAAATGTGATGTTTTTTCAATAAAAAACAAACAAAAACAACATAATTTTGGGCCATTATTATCACCATACCTGTGTCTGAAACATTAGAAAAGCTAGGGGAGATAATAAATAAATAAATAACACCCAAAAAGTTCAAAGACAAAGCTTGCTAAAGAAGTCCAACACAATCATTAGACCTGTGAAAAGTCTTTTAGTTAGTTTGATTGTTAGTTGAAGTGTTTGGCACCATTTCCCGGGTTAGGGGTAGTGTGTGTGTGTGTGTTGTGTGTGTGTGTGTGTGTGTGTGGGTGTGTGGTGTGTGGTGTGTGTGGGGAACTGACTCGACTGAGCTTGTGCTCCGTCTTGGTGCAGGCGTCCATGAAGGTCTGGGCGATGACGTGCAGCGACGCGTCCACCACCTCCGTCACGTGCACGTCGAAGATGAAGCCGGGGTTCCTCAGGATGTTCACCCAAAACCGCATCGGCAAGCTGGGGACAGAGACAGACTCGGGGTCAGGAAGTTGCACATGAACGCACATTAAAAAAAGCTTTAAAAGCAGAAATTTCTCAGAAACTGACTGACTTGACATTGCACATTAACATACAATACTATATATAACCAATAAACATATACATGTCCCCAGGATTGGGCATTGGGAACCGGTTCCAACTTGGTATTGTCTCAAAATTACGATTCCAATGATATCGTTTTTTATTTCAATCGTTGTAAAAGTAAAGGTTTGGGTTTCCGTAGCGACTGCCGTACTTCCAGGCGCTTGTTGAGTTGCAGCCATGGAGCCCAATAACCTCCGTTAGAAGTGTGTCTTTATTATCCATTGAAAAAGCCCGGTTAAAACGGTTAATCACCACTGAATCAAAATAAAATGGGAAATAAGCAAGTGACCCATTTCAACTCCACTCGTCAAAGAATCCTTATCGAGAACCAATAAGAACCGAAATCAAAAGGAAGTATCGGGATAGGAATCAGAGATATTAAACTCCCAACGATGCCCAACGATGCATATCGCAGCGTAAACAGGGACTGAAGGGACTCGGCTGAAGAAAAAACTAGCAGACGCCTATCCTGTGTTCTTATCGATTAGATAAGACACTTTATTTCTCATTGTACAAACCTGAGATGCCCACAGCTAACAAGACTAAAATACATAAAATAGGTTTAAGAAATAGATAGTTACACATGATATGCAAACTGCACTTGTCCCCATAAAAATAGTTTGCAGTGAGCAATGTGTTAACACTAGCACATGAAATCCATCCTGTGGTTCCACTTCTTCTCCATAGAAAATTAGGTCCTTAAAGTCCTGGACCACCTCCCCCCCCCCCCCCCCCCCCCCCCCCTCCCTGTTGATGCTGATGGGATGGTCACCATCTTTTCTGTGCTTCCTGAAGCCATTACTCTCAATCTCCTGATTAAGATTAAGAATATTTATTATACTACATTTGGGCCAGAACGCTTGATCTCAACCGACTATCTTACTAAAAGAGAAAACAATCAAAAAAAGCCTTTACTCGTCGCCCGTTTGCTACACCAAAAAGTGTAATTAACAGATTAAACGGTGTGTTTGTCTGCTCTAAATGAAGGGAAACCATTAATCCCAACTGCTTCCACTGTTTCCCTCCTCTCCTCCTCTCCTCTTCTCTCCTCCCTCCATCCTCTGATCTCTTCCTGCCGTCTCTTCCTCCACCGACCATAACCCTGGTCAATAATTCACGACGGCTGATGAATATTTCATTTGTCCGACTTGTGATTGACAGGCGGAGCTCAAGGCAGCGCTGGACTGGGGTAAAACATCAGTACTGGACTTTTGAGAGCCGAGCCAAACCAGACCAGACCAGACCAGACCAGACCAGACCATAATTAGTGGACACCAAGTGTCCCTGACCTCCCCTTCAACATGGGATTGGTTATGGTTAGGGGAGGGATGTCAGGGCAAGCCAATCAGAGTTGACCTCTCCCCTAACATCCTACCATCTATTGACCCAAAAAACATTTGACCAAAGGTGACATTTATTCATCTTTTCAGTATATATTAAAGAGTTTTATCTGTTTTACTACTTTTTGTATTTGTATTGTTGACTCTAATTTTCTTATTGATGTTTTATTTATTTTTTATTTTTTAGGGAGACAATTTTAAAAACCGTCCAGGGACAACGGATGAAAAACAGCCTTTTGGCTAATTCTGGTGCATTTACAGCAATGTTAATTAATGTACACTGTCCCTGTCAAAAACATTAACAAAATAAAATAAAATATTTACAAGTTGTGTACATCACCTGTACTACGACCCTAATCACACACACACACACACACACACACACACACACACACACACACACACACACACACACACACACACACACACACACACAGTGTCTACATACACTACTTGTTAGCTATATTTAGTGTGTGTGTGTGTGTGTGTGTGTGTGTGTGTGTGTGTGTGTGTGTGTGTGTATGTACCTGTTAGTCTTCCAGATGTGCAGCGTCTCCTCGTCCACGTTGTCGTGTCTCAGCGCCTGTTCGTCCAGGAAGTCAAAGAAGTATTTGACGGCAGGAGGGACGACGGTGCTCGCGCACAAGACGCTGCGGAAGAAGTCGTCACAAACTGCTGCAAAGTGCCCTGTAAACACACACACACACACAACACACACACTGTTTACGTATCTATATACATATGAGTATTCTTCCTTTTCTTTTAAATCTATTTTCTTGGAAAACGCTGCCCATTTCTCTCCTTGCACGCTATGAAATGATCCTTCTCCAGCATCTGATATTTACATGTCCTGACAGTGCAGTTTTTGAGTAAATGTACTTCATCATGTCCCACACACCTTGACAGACAGCAGCCGGGTCAGGTAGATCTCAGTGATGGCTTTGGTCATGGACTTGTCCTTCATGCTGCCTCTCTTGGACTTCCCTTCGTCGAGTTCATCCGCCGGCCTCACCAGGTGGAAGGTGCTGTCGTCCTCCAGCAGGGCGTTTTCTGTTCAGGAGACGCACACATCGAACCATTAGAGCTCCGTCTTTAATCAGACGGGACGTCACGTTTACGGGAACATTGCTGTGAGGGAGGGAGCGCAGCTTGGAGTTTAAAATGTTATTCTAGTAAGCAAGCAGACGGTTTTTAATGTTCCCTCGGTTACATCTTCACATCAACTGCATCCTTTAAAGTCATTAAAGAGCACATTCTCTGGCCTGTTTTTAAATATCTGACAGAAAGCACAAGCATAAAACAACAGCGCAGTAAGTTGGGACTCCTTTTAACGTATTTTAGCCACCTAAAAACCTTTTAAACACCTAATAAAAATCTTTTTCAATATTTCCAGCGCCTCACCGTGCTGTCAGACAGATCTTTACGATGGGGAACTCTCTTCAGAGCCACCAGACTCCTTTGAAAAAAACCCGGTAATTTTATCTCGCAGAACACGGGAGTTGTTGCTTTACCGCTGCCTTGATCAGTTAGTTAGTGTTATTGTGTTACTTTGTTGTTTTAAAGTGTTAGTTTGGAGTCGCCAAAATCACACAATAACAAACTAACCGATGGAGGCAGAGGTAGAGCAGCAACTCCCGTGTTCTGAGAGATGAAATGTTAGGTCAAAGGAGTCTCGTGGCTCTGAAGAGACGGCTTCAGTTCCCCTGTCTGACAGCAAGGTGAAGCGCTGACAATATTCTACATATCGCGTCCATTTACACTAACAAATGTTTTGGTGTCTAAAGTGTGTTTAGCTGCCCCCCCCGATCCCCCCCCCCCCCCCCCCCCCCGTCCACAGTGTTTAGATTTTCTTAATAATTTGATATGAAGATTTGCACGTTCAAGATTTTTACAGCAATATTATCAAATTATAATAAATCGTAAAATTATTATTGTTATTTTGATTTATTGCATGTCAATTTTATTCACCTCTAAAAATAAGTGTAAGAACATGAAAACTGTATTTCAGTAAAGCAAAGTTACATCTACTTCTGCCCAAAAGTCTGCATCATGTGTGTGTGTGTATGTGTGTGTGTGTGTGTGTGTGCCTGTGTGCGTGTGTGTGCGTGTGCATACTCTCTTCGTAGTTGTATTGATGCTGGTGGAAAGACTGCGTGTGTGTGTGTGTGTGTGCACGTGTGTGTGTGTGCGTGTGTGCGTGCGTGTCTGTGTATGTGTGTGTGTGTGTGTGTGTGCGCGTGTCTGCGTGTGTGTGCGTGCGTGTCTGTGTATGTGTGTGTCTGTGTGTGTGCGTACTCTCTTCATAGTTGTCTTGATGCTGGTGGAAAGACTGCGCGTGTGTGTGTGTGTGTGTGCACGTGTGTGTGTGTGTGTGTGTGTGTGCGTGTGTGTCTGGGTGTGTGCGTACTCTCTTCATAGTTGTCTTGATGCTGGTGGAAAGACTGCGTGTGTGTGTGTGTGTGTGCACGTGTGTGCGTGTGTGTGTATGTGTGTATGTGTGTGTGTGCGTGTGTGCGTGTGTGTCTGGGTGTGTGCGTACTCTCTTCAAAGTTGTCTTGATGCTGGTGGAAAGACTGCGTGTGTGTGTGTGTGTGGTGTGCACGTGTTGTGTGTGTGTGTGTGTGTGCGTGTGTGTCTGGGTGTGTGCGTACTCTCTTCATAGTTGTCTTGATGCTGGTGGAAAGACTGCGTGTGTGTGTGTGTGTGTGTGCACGTGTGTGTGTGTTTTGTGTGTGTGCGTGTGTGTCTGGGTGTGTGCGTACTCTCTTCATAGTTGTCTTGATGCTGGTGGAAAGACTGCGTGTGTATAACTCTGGACAGAACCAACGTGGCGTTGTCTCGGACCTGGAAGACAAGAAATGAGAATAAATCCCGATTCTCTGGATCTGAACACACAGTTAGGAAAAGTTTCCCTTCGTCTCACGGAAACTTTCTCCATAAATAATTTCCTTTGAGTGTCAGAGGGGAAGCTGTCGGAGTGCTTTTAGTTTCGGCTGGTCTCACGCGGCTCGACACTTCTCTGTGTCTGGTCTCGACACACAGGGGCACGGCGGATTACAATCATCCGGGGTCTGATGCAGGATCGTGTACTCTGGTCGGACGCGCTGCGTTACCTGAAGCTCGGGACAACCCTGAAGAAGAAAACTACAAACACGCAACAAACCCAACGTAACGGTTGCTTCCACCAACCTGCACGACCCTGCAAATCAATAGTTCCCTGTTCTTAAACCAAAACAAACAGCGACTTTTATTTTGGGGGGTCAGAACGCAGCAACCAGACTTCTCGCTGGTTTTAACAGACGACTTCACATCACCCCAATCGTTCTTCTTAAATGAGTAATACTACTAATGTATCCTTCATTCTTAAATCTCTCTACTAAATTACAATTTACACTGTTGTTATTACACACAGGCCTGAACTACACACACACACACACACACACACACACACACACACACACACACACACACACACACACACACACACACACACACACACACACACACACACCACACACACACACACACACATGCTCAGTACCAATACATGCACTAACGGAGAGATGTTGGAGTGGGGGGGGGGCTGCCCATGGAAAGGCACCCTTGGCACCTTGACCGTGCCCAGGAGGAGAACTGGAACTGAGAACCAGGAGGAGAACCTCTCCAGCTACCAGTCCACCACCATAGTTACCAAAGCTAACTTAGGTAAAGCTGGTTATTTATGTTATAATTAACAATAACCTGTTTGGGAGAATGTTAGCGTGAGATTGAACACTACAGTAGGCTAAATGCCAACGTTGTTTTCAATTTAAAAAAAACTATTTGCACAAAGCGAGCCGATCCACTTCTCCATGTTGATAAGAGCATTAAAATGAGAAAAAAAAAAAAAAATGAATGGGACAAAAAAGAAATGAAGGGACATTTAGAATAGATAAAAAAATATGCCATTAATTACGAGTTAACTATAACATTAATGGGATTAATTGAGATTAAATATTTGTACTCGTTTGACAGTGTACATAATCTATTTTTTCCTAAAATACAGTGAGTGAAAGAAGTATTGAACATATCGACACGTTTTTAATTTATACAACGTGGACAGAACATTGTGGCCTTGTTCGGAAAGGTGCTATGGAAAGGAAGTGTGTTATTATAAAGTAGAATACTTATAATAATAATAATAATAAGTATTGTGCAGGACAGAGTCTGGACATGAGACTCACGTTGTAGTGAGCCAGGGTGTTGAGTCTCTTCCAGCGTCCCTCTCTCTGGGACGTGAGGTCCAGGTCTGACAGGATCTGGCCCGTGGAGCCAGGACGCCACTCTGTGGACGGAGGACAGAGTCCACTGATTATTAATGTGTGTTTCTCATATTTAACGCTGTCTTCGTATGTATGTATTTGTCCTGCGTTTGGTTTTTCTGGGATTGTTTCCCTTCCTCTCTCTGTTAGAAGAGATCTGGCCCTCAGTGAGATTACCTGAGTAAACTAACGCTATACAGTTTGTAAAACAGGCCAAGTGAAAAAACTTAAAATCCACATTGCACTTTAATGTTATTTTGTGATTTGGCTGCTGTAACTGTGTAATTTGATAAAGTATTTCCTCTCTCTTACTCTAAGGGAAACTAAGCTGAATCACACAGTCTGTATTAAAGCTTTGTCTGACAACATTATTAGATCTCATGTCATCCTTAACTTAATGCGCAATCTATAAATATGACTCCATCTGATAAGAAATAGTTTGTTTTAGTGACGGTCTAAGACCATTTCAAAGAAGGGGCCAGGCCGGGGCCACATGCAATGTTTATGGGGTTACAAATAAAAGTCTTACATAACCCAACCCTCCAAAGGTTCGGATCTACAAAAGACCAACGACACACACTTATGTTTTCCTCCGTGTAAGCTCACGGGCGCACGTCATTAAAAAAAAAAAAAGTTAGCATTTCAGAACCTTAGGAAATGGACAGCAGCCGACACCAACACACACGTCTAATAACTCGATAGTTATAGGTTATTATAATTTAAATTATGCTACAGACTCACTTCATTACTCTAATTACACATTCAATTTAATTTTAACGTCACTTACACCGCAATATTGTTTCTTATATCATGGCAACCGCACTTTAAAATACCTTTAAAATACCTTTATTTGACGCCATTTTGCTGACATTTTCAGTTTTACTAATCATTGTCTGTTGTTTGCCTGTATTTCTTGTGTGTTTACTTGTTTGTGTGTTTTTGTTTTTTGCTGTTATTGAAAAAATGCTGCTGCTGTAACAACAAAATTTCCCCGTTGTGGGTTGAATAAAGTCTAATCTAGTATCTAGTATCTAAAGCTGTAAAGTAGTTTCAACTGAGGACAACGCCACTTCTCACAAATCCAGACAGGGTTGGAGATGCGACGTAACCGTGAACAGCTTCGCGAGAAATGAAGAATCCGTGGAGCAGGGGACTGAAACCAATCACACTACCACAGGCGCTCCACTCAGCACCACCTGCAGTGTTTCCTCTTTAAATGAATGTAGTCTACTGGCAGTCTGGCACACGTGGGTGCTCAGTGTTTTCCATGGGTGCTCCCACGGTATCGGCCCCTATGCATTCAGGGTTCAACGGTATGGGTTGCCCAATGTCCCGGGTTAAAAGTAAAACGCCACGTCGGAAAAATGAATAATAACCCAGCGGCCCGTTTGGGGCATCAACGTAATCATTTGATCATGATCATTTGATTTGAATGTGTCGTTTGCCAATCAAGATGCGAGTTGCCACTTGATGCTTTTGACAGGTTTATTTTTTTTGACATTTTTTCACACTTTGGATGCTTTCACTGTTCAAAGAAATGTTGACATTTGACAAGTTTTTTTTCCCAATATTAGTTTTGCCGTGGGCTTTTATAGGGGCCGGTAAAAATGTACTTGGGGCATGTGGATTTTTATGTTTTTTACTTGCCCAACTTTAGAGTTGAACCTGAAACAACGACATTAACCAATAAACACACAGCAGGACGAGGAGGAGACAGGAGGACACACTCTCCCGGTCTGGGGAGTAAGCCTGACTACACAACGGTGGGTGGAGCTAAACGTTTGACCCCGCACACTTGCCCCATAGCACCCGGAAGAGGAAGAATGTGAAAAAAACAACACAGGATGTTCACCCCGGAGACCAGAGATCGTTTACCGCGAGTCACGTTTGCGTCCCCCTGTTCTTCTTTTCCATTTTTATTATTCAAATCTCATTATATTGAGAATGGTGCAGTTGGGTCTGTGACAGCGAACCGATTTCTCTGTATAAATATCAACATGATGATTGTTGGTTCTTACCGAGGGCGACGCTCTCCACGCCGGGTCTCTGCGAGTACGGCAGGTTCCTGTACACCTGGTCGATGATCTTCTCTTTCACCTGAAGGACGCACAATTAAAATGTTATCACAAAAACTACAATTAGATTTCATTCACGTTTATCAGCACAGCCAGAAATATCACAGAGCACACGCAACAACACGATGAAAGCCAGAGTTAAACAACTAAAGACACACTGACTGCAGAAATGTCCACATTTGGTCCTCGGGTCGAACTTGACCCGTTTTGAACGTTTCAACCAGGGCTGTAGTCAAGACCACCTTTGTCGAGTCCAAGACAAGTCCAAGACCACCTTTGTCAAGTTCTAGGACAGAATGAAGGACAGACTGAAGGACAGAATGGAGGACAGACTGAAGGACAGAATGGAGGACAGACTGAAGGACAGAATGGAGGACAGACTGAAGGACAGAATGAAGGACAGAATGAAGGACTTGTCTCCGGACGTTGGAGAGACTCTGAAAGCAGACCCACCTGGGAGATGGTGTCACAGTTCAACACCTTCACGGGAGTCACGTCTGGTCCCTCTCCGTGCACCAGCACCTGCAGAGTCTGACATCACACACACACACACACACACACACACACACACACACACACAACACACACACACACACACACACACACACACACACACACACACACACACACACACACACACACACACACACACACACACCACCCCACACTTCGGTCAAACTCCTGATCGCAGATTCAGATTATCCACCAGATTTCTCTCATTAAGACCCGCCATGTTGCCCTTATTTGATTTGATGATGTCCTTGATTTCACATGTTAGTTTTTAGTGAGTGTTGCGTGTACTCACCAGAACGGAGTACTACATGTACGGAGTACTGCGTGTACTCACCAGTACGGAGTACTGCGTGTACTCACCAGTACGGAGTATTGCGTGTACTCACCAGTACGGAGTACTCCACGTCGTCCCCCAGCAGCCCCGTATCGTTCAGGGTGTATTTGGCTTTCTTCATCTTGGCGTCCACCGGCCCTTTCTCCACCTGGTGCTTCAGGGCCTTGAACAGTTTGTAAAGAGGCTCCCCAGCCGTGTCCTGAAGCACAGACACGGGGGGGGGGGGGGGGGGGGGGGGGACTAAAGTCAATCAACGTTCCCCTGCTGATCCGGATCACAACGTCAAAAAAATGTGGGATTAGAAGCAAGAAAAGAGCGTGATTATGCTTTTTGTTGTAATTGACGAGGTACTGTAGCCGATCCCTCTCACCCCGGACACAAGCTGGTTGAGACCCCCCCTCTGCGGTCCATCAGGACCAAAACCTCACACCAACAAGGTCCCAGACCCCCACTGACACTTACACCCCCCCCCCCCGGACAATTGCCCATCCATATACTTTCTACTCTTTGCAATCTTGCATTCAACCCATTTAGCCTTAGGTATATTGTACATATTTGTTTTTTCTGCATTCATTTTTTTTTTATGTTAAAGTTTAATATGTGTGTTTGTTTATTAATAAACCCTTTTCTGACTCTGATTCTATGTCTGTACTAATCTGAATGATTTATGAAAGCTAACATTCAGTTAGTATTTCAACTTTAATGGCATATACTCTATATTCAGTACATACTCTATTAATAGAGTGTAAATGGTGTAGCCACTATGAATGGCAGTAATTTAAATGAATTTGAGAAGATGTCATTGAAATGGATATTTATCTGAATATGTAGACTACTTGAAGTGAAACGAATGTGAGTATGTAGAAATGGATATGAATTATAGAAATGAATATGTGGAAACATGAATCCAAGTTTAAGGGTAGTGGTGTATTGGACCATAGCTGATCCGTGGATCAGGTCCACTGAACAGGTTCAACAACACAGAGAGAGACAGGGGGGACTTTCTGAGAGTCAATTATAACTGAAGGAACAGAAGAAGAAGAAGAAGAAGAAAGAAGAAGAAGAAGAGAAGGCGAGGAAAGAGGAACTGATCGAAGAGGAATACAAACATCTAAGAGAAATAAAAATACAAAAACAACAGAATGATAAGGTGTTACCCTGAGGAACTGATAGATACAGATGGACATCCAGTTACAGAGCATCCTCTCCACCACCGTCTCTGACCTACACACACACACACACACACACACACACACACACACACACACACACACACACACACACACACACACACACACACCACACACACACACACACACAACCACACAAATATTAGGAGAGTTTTCTATCATTTAAACCATACAACTATGACAGATTAAAGAGACAGAAATGCATAAATAAACTCCAGCCGAGATAAATCAATAGCTAAGGAAACGATGGAACTGGATCAGTTGATTGATCAGCAAATGTTTTGGGGTTTTCAGCTGCAAAATTAAGAAACGACAGATTGAAAACACTCTGATAAGGGTTGTTTTTGTAATTAAAAATATAAAAAGGCATGGACGTTTCAAAAAGGGAAGGACCCCAAAAGCATATTGCTTCCTCCTACTCCCTTCAGAAAAGACTATTTATTTATTTAGCTTATCTTGCTTTTTCTTCTCATATATGCATATATAATACATACATACATATATATATATATATATATAATATATATATATATATATATATATATATATATATATATATATAACTACTTTTATGGGATTTTCTTATTTTTTCTTCATTTTTCTTCTCAAAACGTTGTCAAAGCATGTCCTAAAAACAAAACAAAAAGCGTAAAAAAGGATGAAAAAGAAATGATACTTTCGAGAAGAAGCATGCAGAAGCATAATGTTTATAAAACCTACTTTTATGCACCTACTTCACAATGTCATATTGTAAAAATAAATGAATAAAAAGATATGCGTATATGACATTTTAGGTCATACAACAACACACAATACACTTACATTGCCATTTATTTCCCATGTTTAGGTCACTTCCTTTCTATAGTGTTGTGTTGTTTTCTTGAATCTATTTCTGCACTGTATACTATGTCTTGTATTTTAAGTATTTGTGTTTATTGTTTAGCATGTTAGTCAATATAAAACTATCCATCCATTAGAATAAAAGTGTTATTGGCAATCGTTTGTTCTCCCATGTGTCTTTTCCACCAAGACTAACCAGGTGCTGGTTCTGGTTCTGGTGCTAGGTCTGGTGCTGGTTCTACTCCAGTTCTCTAAGAACCAGCTGGATCTTCCCCAGCCTGAGAGCCATCAGACCGTTGGTTTCCTCCCCAGACCACGGTGGTTCTGGTTCTGGTGCTAGGTCTGGTGCTGGTTCTACTCCAGTTCTCTAAGAACCAGCTGGATCTTCCCCAGCCTGAGAGCCATCAGACCGTTGGTTTCCTCCCCAGACCACGGTGGTTCTGGTTTCCTCCCCAGACCACGGTGGTTGTGGTTTCCCCCCCAGACCACGGTGGTTCTGGTGTCCTCCCCAGGAACCACGGGTTGGTCTGATGGTTTCCCCCCCAGACCACGGTGGTTCTGGTGTCCTCCCAGACCACGGTGGTTGTGGTTTCCCCCCCAGACCACGGTGGTTCTGGTTCTGGTGCTAGGTCTGGTGCTGGTTCTACTCCAGTTCTCTAAGAACCAGCTGGATCTTCCCCAGCCTGAGAGCCATCAGACCGTTGGTTTCCTCCCCAGACCACGGTGGTTCTGGTGTCCTCCCCAGACCACGGTGGTTGTGGTTTCCCCCCCAGACCACGGTGGTTCTGGTGTCCTCCCCAGACCACGGTGGTTGTGGTTTCCCCCCCAGACCACGGTGGTTCTGGTGTCCTCCCCAGACCACGGTGGTTTTCCGACCACGGTGGTTGTGGTTTCCCCCCCAGACCACGGTGGTTCTGGTGTCCTCCCCAGACCACGGTGGTTCTGGTTTCCTCCCCAGACCACGGTGGTTCTGGTTTCCTCCCCAGACCACGGTGGTTCTGGTTTCCCATCCATGTCCAATGCTAACATCAACAGCTCTCTATGGTTAACAGCTGACCAGGGTTTTCAAAATGGCGGCCAGACGTTTATGGTTTTCCGACGTCATGATAACCCCGCCCCCCCAGAACCTGACGTAACCGGTTCTTATCTCCAGACCAGCGCTACGTTGGTGCTGAGTTGAACCTGTTTTCTTGGCCCAGAGCCAGGTTTATTTATGTGGAAAAGCAAAGAACCAGTTTGATATTTGGCTCAGACTCCGAACCAGCACCAGAACTGCCTCGGTGGAGAAGACCTCCCAGACTGCCTGGGTGTGTGTGTGGTGTCGGCTCACCTTCGGAGCATGAGTTTGGGGTTTTTGTTCTGCACGTGCTCGTCCATCAGCTCCAGCAGCAGGGTCCTCATGATGTCCGTGTAGTACTCCAGTTTGCCGTGCAGCGCCACCGTCAGCAGGGAGGCAAAGTAACCCCGAGAGCGCGCGTTGAAGTCCGGACGGCTCTCCAGCGTGTGGATGAACTGGAAGGCGGAGAACATGGAGGACGGAGAACATGGAGTACATGAAACATGAAGGACGGAGAACATGGAGGACATGAAACATGGAGGACGGAGAACATGGAGGACATGAAACATGGAGGACATAGAACATGGAGGATGGAGAACATGGAGGACATGAAACATGGAGGACGGAGAACATGGAGGACATGAAACATGGAGGACGGAGAACATGGAGGACGGAGAACATGGAGAACGTGGAGAACATGTAGGACATGGAGGACATGGAGAACATGGAGGACATGGAGGACATGGAGGACATGGAGAACATGGAGAACATGGAGAACATGGACAACTTCAAACATGACACACAGCTCATTCTTAGCATTATCTGTATTTTAGTCTTTTCAATGTTTTCGTGCTTTCATCTCTTAGTATTATTGTCTCTTGGGTATTGTTGTTTTTACACGTGTCAAAGCACTTTGTAACTTCTTTTTGAAAAGTGCTATACAAATAAAGATTATTATTATTATTATTATTATTATTATTATTAATGGTCTTGGAAATGGCAGTTTGGCTCATCTAGCCTTTCTAGTTTCTAGCTTTCCTGGAGCTCTTAAACAACCTGATTAGATTAGATTAGATTAGATTAAACTTTATTGTCATTACACAGGTGCAAGGCAACGAAATGCAGTTCAGGTCTAACCAGAAGGTCAATAGCAGCAGGTGCAGGATATACACTGGTTCCATAAGGGCAGGACATGGATATGTACTGAATAAATATAGAAATGAATACTATTATAAACAGGATTTTACAGATAGATTTGTCCTATGAATATAATAGATAACTAGTATTGTGAACAGGATTTACAGCTGGATATGTACTGAATATAATATACAGGCGGATATTACTATAAATAAAAGTTTTACAGATATGTACAATGAACATAATATAAAGATGGTTGTTACTATAACGGCGTTTACAGGTGAATATGTAAAATTAATATATATATACAGACGGCTATTACTATAAACAGAATTTTTACAGATATGTATATAATAAGTTAGGCTAAAATGAGCAGTATAACAATGGATTTAAAGATATCATCCATGACCGGATAAAGCTACTAAGGGACTGTTAGTTTGCCCGTGTGCACAACCAGTATAGAATAATGTTGATGAGATATTTTGGGTTTAAATGGAGAATAGTTCTTCTACTGGAGCTAAAAACACAAGTGGAGATCACTTTTGGCTCCAAACCCTTAGGTGTCTTTTTAAAAATTAAATCATGCATGTTGGGTCTCATTTGGACCTCTACTGTCGTGCAGAAAAGACAAAGACTGACTGAGAGACGGAAGAAAAGGAGAACGGAAAACCGTGAAAAGCTCCAGACTCACGTTGATGAGGAAGGTTTTACTGTTCAGCAGGTTGGAGAACTGGTTGAGCGCCTGAGCCACGATGGCCTTGCGGGCTTCTGGGATTTGGATTTTTCCCGTGATCATGGTGTCGTTGGCGCCGTCCTTGGACGGCAGGAAGAAGTTTCGGTCGGTGTAGACCTTGTAGTCCAGGAAGGGGATCCGGGCCTCGCTCAGGTCACTGGTGTGGTCCTCCATTTCGATCATCAGATCTGACGGGGCGACAGAAACCAGGGAGTATTTTACAGATGTGGGATTTATTTATAATCTCCACATGGTGAAGAAGGGGTGTGTATGGGGGGCTGTAGTCTGCCGGTAATGCCTAAGTCTGTGATCAGGTTCAAAAGATCTGCAGCCTTGCAAACTGTTGGCTGGCTGGTTTGTGTACAGCAACCATAGCAACGCACAGAGCTGACCATGAGCCGTAAACTGTCACAAACTGCAGTAAAACCCCCGATTGAGATGCAGAGTCTGAATGTGCTGCATAGATGTCCAAAGAATGCTTCTAAAACCTGAATAGTACTGCACACATGTCTTATTCAGAGAATGCTATAGCTGGAGAAAGGCCTTATTCATCAAATCCTTTCCAGTATGTCAGAATATTAATTAAAATTCATTCAAATATGCAATGATTAAGGTCTCTTAATCAGGTCTCTGTCAGACTCTACAACACCTGCACCACCTGATAATGTTGGAGTTCCTCTTCCTGTTTTTCATCTCCTCCACACACAGTCTCTGTATATCTTTATCTGTATTTATATTTTTCCATTACAAGTACTTACTTTTTCAATATTATTTATGGTCACAGGTGAATATAACTTATAGTATGGATACCTGCTTTTGCTTTATTACTTTAATTACATTTTTAAGGTCACTTACTTACACTGCAATATTGTTTTTTTTGTACTATGGCAACCGCACTTTCCTTTACAAAACCTTTATTAGACGCCACTTTACTTCCAGTCTACCTTCTGCTCATTTTCTACTGTTTGCCTGTTTTTCTTGTGTGTTTACTGGTTTGTTGGTTTGTTTTTTTTGCTCTTATTGTTGAGAATGCTGCTGTAACAGAGGGATGAATAATCTAATCTAATTGTGCGTGTTTTTGTACCAGTGAACTCTTTCTTGCAGCGATCCCGGACGCTCTCCTCCAGACTGTCCAGCTGGTGTTTCACCTTCTCGTACTCCCGCTCCGCCTGCTGACTCTTCCTCCTGTCGGCACACGGGAAGACACGTAACGCATGAGAACAACTCACAGAGCAGAAAACGTGCCCGTGCCGTACGTGCGATCGGGTCGTCTGTCCAACCTGTAGCAGTACACGGACACGGCGATGAAGAGCAGCATGGGAACGATGACCGCGGGGATGATGATGGCCAGAGGGATGTTGTCTTTTCTGGCGTAGTAGACCGACCCCACAACCCACTCGCCGTGGCCGAACTTCACCTGGAGAGGGACAGAGACCACAGCCGATATTAGAGTTTAACCCTAAAATCAGCACTTTTTCAATCAGGCTTTTTATCGATGTTCATAACTTTTTCTTATGTTTTTGTCCCTTTTTTCAACACTTTCCCCCCCAATGTTTGTCACTTTTTTTTGACGTTTTAACACTGCGTTACACCGACTTATTAACTTTAGTTTTACGGTTATTTTTGGAATTTATGGTAAATAAGTCTCATTTATTGGAAATTATACCTGATGTTTGAGTTAGAAAAGCAGAAATTAGGAATTATTGAGACTAAAATTAAAGGAATGGATGTTGATGATAATCACAGACTGGAATATGTCAACTTTTACTCAATACTATTTCAAAACCACTTCAATTTGATTTCAAATGCTATAAAATTGAATAAGACCCAAGATTAATGAAAGTAGAGATTTGTACTTGGCAAAGAGCGTTGGAATCAATCATGTTATTTTGGGGAATTAAAAAGAACATTGAGATAGGACAACATGAGGACAACATGAGAGCAACATGACAAATAAACCATAACTTGTCATGACAAAACCGAATGACAAGCGACATGTCATAAACATTTATGACCCGTTTCTAATGTTTATGACACGTTCATGACAGTGTCACGTCACCCTTATGTAGATACCTTCAAGTAAAGTGTAACCCAAAGTGCTTTATATCAAAGGACCAAAAAATAAAAACACAAAATAGAGTCAAAATAAAAGCAGGGAGTAAAAGAAAAGATGTTTTTCATGATTGTTGAAATGCCGTCTGGATCGATGAGTTAAATATTTCACTCCCCACCTCCTCATGTAATCAGTTAATCCTGTACGTATGAGTGTGTGAATGTGTGAAACACCCATGACTGTATTACCCCTTCTGTTATATAAAGGATCTAAAGGGGGAACCCGTATGAAGGGAGGTGAGTCAGACACTTACCACAAGCTCCAGCAGGTCGTTGGTCGTGTCTCTGCGTTGGCGTTTGGATCTGGATTTGGGCTGCGAGGAAGGAGCCTCCAGGATCAACTTTTCATCCTGTGCACAGTCAACAGAAGGGGGGGCAAGAAACCTGTATTAGTGATATTAATATAGACCTGAACCAAAGAGGCAGCTTGGCCGTCTTCTGCCAGACTCATAAAAAAAAGGGACTTCACTTGAACAAACATCTCTGCAGCTTCAGATATGAGGGACGTGACTCTCCTTTTACTTCCTGTAAACAGAGACCAGTGTGTGTGTGTGTGTGTGTGTGTGTGTGTGTGTGTGTGTGTGTGTGTGTGTGTGTGTGTGTGTGTGAGACCAGTGTGTGTGTTTACCTGTAGTATGTTAACATGACACGAGGCGTCTCCAACAAACGCCTGGGCCTCTTCGGTTGTCATCGCCCTGGAGAAGCCTCGGCCCTGACCACGGCAGGAAAGAAGGAACAAAAGAGCGGAGAGAAAGAAGGGTAAACATATATATATATATATATATATATATATATATATATATATATATATATATATATATATATATATATAAAGTGTAAAAGTAGAGCTGGGTGATTTGGAGAAATTAAAATATAATGACTTCTTTGACTAAATACATCAATGTCAATATTGTAGGCTTGACTATTGGTGCTTTCACTAAATATTTACACAAAGAGAGTTTTGATAATTAATCACCAATACTGTCGATGCAATGACTAAAAGGGGTAAAGGGTAATAATAAAATAGCTAATTAGTCTGGTAGGTTCAGAAAATGACATACTTTTACTGTCAAGCAGCCTGTAAAAACAGGAAAAGAACTCTTGTGTCATATCACAATATCCAAAATTTAAGAGCCCCTCAAGCCTCATGTATCAATGTCAATGTGATATCCATATATTACCCAAGCCCTAGATGAAAAGGAACATAAGCTTTAAGTCTTTTTTCATTTTTTTCTGATCCATCCAGTGGTTGATGCTATGGTTTTACAGGCTTTGAGAAGCCGTTCAGGTTCAGGTCATCTTGGTTTTGGGCTACATGTGAAATGGTTTTTGGTGTGGTGGGGTAGTGCACTATAGGCCCCCTGTGGCGTGGCCTAAGCTTTTGTCATTTGGCACTCCCCCCCCCCCACATTACTTTTATTTTCATCATTTAAGTAGTTCAAAACCAGTACTTTTACACTTTTACTTAAGTAAAAAGCTTGAGTTGATACTTCTACAAAAGTCTTTTTAAACCCTAGTTACTTCTACCTAAGTAATAATTTTGAATACTTTTGACACATATGGTGTGTGTGCGTGTGTGTGTGTATGTGAATGTGTCTACAGTGTGTGTGTGTGTGTGTGTGTGTATATGAGTGTGTATGTGTGTGCTTGGCGTCCTCACAGTGACGATGATGATGCTGGTCTCGTCGGTGATGACGTTCTTGGCCAGGTCGTTGTGTGTATTGTCCGGTGTGTGTGTCTATGTGTAGTGTGTGTGTGTGTGTGTGTGTGTGTGTGTGTGTGTGTGTGTGTGTGTGTATATGAGTGTGTATGTGTGTGCTTGGCGTCCTCACAGTGACGATGATGATGCTGGTCTCGTCGGTGATGACGTTCTTGGCCAGGTCGTTGTGCGTATTGTCCGGTGTGTGTGTCTATGTGTAGTGTGTGTGGTGTGTGTGTGTGTGTGTGTGTGTGTGTGTGTGTGTGTGTGGTGTGTGTGTGTGTATATGAGTGTGTATGTGTGTGCTTGGCGTCCTCACAGTGACGATGATGATGCTGGTCTCGTCGGTGATGACGTTCTTGGCCAGGTCGTTGAAGGACGGGTCGGGGTGGTAGTCAAAGCCCTTCAGGTCCTCCTGCACGTCGTCCAGCTGGACCAGGGTCCGGGGGGACTGGCCGTCCACGCAGCAGTTCACCGCCGGAGAGTAGAACTGGAGGATGGTGTCGTTCTTACTCAGAGCCTCCTCCACAAACTGGAGAGAGAGAGGGAGAGAGAGAGAGAGAGAGATGTAAGGAGTCGACCCAGCCGTGTCACAACATCAGGACCAGTAAGACCCGCCTGCAAACAGTCTGTAGCTGATACCATCAAACTCCTTAATAATGAAGGTCCCGAGGTACGATGATGGATATATTTTGTGTATTCATTGTAATTTCTCTTTCTCCCTCTAGTATCTAGTGGAAGAAACCAGACACTCGGCACCCCCATTCAGCCCAAATGGAATGATCCTTTGTTTTTAATAACCACTGTATCACACACTTTGAGATTGGCAACTCTTGTCATGTTTTTATCAACTCAGAAATATAGCTAAAATTCAATCTATGTTAACTTTGAAGGACACCGAGACCATTTTACACGCCTTCAAAAAAATTCTATTGATCACTTTTAAAGCTCTTCATGGCCTCTCGCCTTGTTATATTTCCGACCTTTTAGTCCCATATGCACCAGCACGCACCCTGAGATCCTCGGGCAGAGGTCTGCTATCTGGTCCAGAGTCTGGACTGGAAACTAAAGGGGACAGGTGGTTTGGTGCCCGGGCCCCGAGGATCTGGACCAGCCTGCCCGAGGAAACCAGGTCTGCTGAGTCAGTGAACTCTTTTCAAGTCCCTTCTTAAAACCTACTTCTATAGGAGAGCCTCTCCCGATCTTATTTTACTTTACTTTATCCCTTTTATTTTATTGTATTTTACTAATTTTATATTTATGTGTATTTTAGTCTTTTCAATTTTTTCATGCTTTTCATCTTTTTGTATTATTGTCTCTTGGGTATTATTGTCTTTACACTTGTTAAAGCACTTTGTAACTTGTTTGTAACTTGATGGCTCCTCATGTTCACATTTTTTTCTAGTCAAGTGATTCCAGATTTGCCGTGCAGGCGTGACTGTGCCTCCCTCTCTTTCTTTTGGGGGAGCGATGATGAAGCGAGTCCTCTCCCCTGCAGCGAGGCTCTCCTGAGAGACTCTGTCACTCGAAGCTATTCAGCGGAGAAATGGAAGCATTGTCCCTTTTCTCTCTCTCTCGCTTTCAGGACTTTCAGACTCACAAAGTGTCTATTGTCGCTGCAGAGCGCTTACACTTCCAGCCACAACGTCGGACTATTTCTATTTTCATTGGTTTCATACACTTTCTGTCCTATTTCGTGTGCTATTAAATGGGGTTCTGTGGTCTAATTTGGGTCCGTTTACAGGTCCTTGAAGTGACAACGTTTGAGAGCCACGGCTCTAACGAGCGTAGATCAGACACCAAACAAGTACAAGACAAATATCTTTTTTTTTGTCTTCTGTTGTCAAAGCAAAGATGATCTGACAAGAACAAAAAAAAGGAAAATGCTAACTACTTTTTAGAGAATTATTTGTTCTTTTTTTAAAGCACTTTCATCCATGTGAGGATACCTTGGCCTAAAGAGAGACGGACCAGGGACCAGGGACCAGGGACCAGGGACCAGGGACCAGGGACCAGGGACCAGGGACCAGGGACCCCCCCCCCCCCCCCCCCCACTACATATTGTGTAAAATTGAGTTGCATATTAAACTTCAATAACATGCAGGGCGGCCTACGGCTTTTACACACACATTTTTATGGGGAACACAACACAAAGCTTTTCAAAATGAAATCGTTGGCATAGTCATATACAGTGTGTATACAAAAATGTGCCACAGTAAATCCTTCAGCTTAACTGTATGACGATGAATGGATGGATTTTTTTTTTAAACCATCCCATAATGTGGCAAAAACACAATGACAAAAAAAACAGTGTTGCAGATGTTGATGCGCCCTCTGGTGGACAACCATGCAACGCCAACACTCACAACATGGCATGACCACACACACACCACACACACACACACACACACACACACACACACACACACACACACACACACACACACACACACATTAGGTACACCTGTCCAACTGCTCGTTAACACTTAATTTCTAAGCAGCCAATCACATGGCGGAACTCAGTGCATTTAGGCATGTAGACATGGTCAAGAGAATCTCCTGCAGTTCAAACCGAGCATCAGTATGGGGAAGAAAGGTGATTTGAGTGACTTTGAACGTGGCATGATTGTTGGTGCCAGAAGGGCTGGTCTGAGTATTTCAGAAACTGCTAATCTACTGGGATTTTCACGCACAACCATCTCTAGGGTTTACAGAGAATGGTCCGAAAAAGAAAAAACATCCAGTGAGCGGCTGTTCTGTGGGCGGAAATGCCTTGTTGATGCCAGAGGTCAGAGGAGAATGGCCAGAACTGGTTCGAGCTGATAGAAGGGCAACAGTGACTCAAATAACCACCCGTTACAACCAAGGTGGGCAGAAGAGCATCTCTGAACGCACAGTACGTCGAACTTTGAGGCAGATGGGCTACAGCAGCAGAAGACCACATCGGGTGCCACTCCTTTCAGCTAAGAACAGGAAACTGAGACTACAATTTGCACAAGCTCATCGAAATTGGACAATAGAAGATTGGAAAAAACGTTGCCTGGTCTGATGAGTCTCGATTTCTGCTGCGACAGTCGGATGGTAGGGTCAGAATTTGGCGTCTACAACATGAAGCATGGATCCATCCTGCCTTGTATCAACGGTTCAGGCTGGTGGTGGTGGTGTCATGGTGTGGGGAATATTTTCTTGGCACTCTTTGGCCCCTTGGTACCAATTGAGCATCGTTGCAACGCCACAGCCTACCTGAGTATTGTTGCTGACCATGTCCATCCCTTTATGACCATAATGTACCCAACTTCTGATGGCTACTTTCAGCAGGATAATGCGCCATGTCATAAGCTGGAATCATCACAGACTGGTTTCTTGAACATGACAATGAGTTGGCTGTACTCAAATGGCCTCCACAGTCACCAGATCTCAATCCAATAGAGCATCTTTGGGATGTGGTGGAACGGGAGATTCGCATCATGGATGTGCAGCCGACAAATCTGCGGCAACTGTGTGATGCCATCATGTCAATATGGACCAAACTCCCTGAGGAATGCTTCCAGCACCTTGTTGAATCTATGCCACGAAGAATTGAGGCAGTTCTGAAGGCAAAAGGGGGTCCAACCCGTTGGGCTCTATATTATAAAGTCTTACATTTTTACACACACCACTTTGGGTGGTAAAGATAATCCAGTGAAATGTTTTCTTTTCTCGGTATTAACAACAAAGTGTCACAAAACAAAAATGGCGGCAGACCAAACTGAGGGTGGAGAGAGAGAAAAAAAAGAGATGAAGAAGTTAGAAGTCAGAGAGAGAAACAGATCTGTGGGGTTCGATAAATAAACAACAGAATAAGAAGAATGTGTGTGTGTGAGTGAAATACCACTTCAAATAATGAACCAACAATCAATCAATCAATCTGCCACAACAACAACTTCCTGGAGCTGCTGTTTGCACGCACACACACACACACACACACACACACACACACACACACACACACACACTCTCACCTCCACAGGTGTGGTGTTCTGTGAAAACTCGTCGGGGGAGGGCAGGACTTTCATCGTGGCTCTCTGGATCAGATCAAAACCGCTTCCCATCACCACAATCCTTCGACCACCGCTGCGAGCGCACACGCACACACACACACACACACACACACAGTAATTACATATATAAATACATTTACACACAAACGGTTCTAAAATGCATTATTTCTCTTCATTTCTCAATCATTTTGAATCCCTTGTAGTCGTCTTGCATCTCTGATTCTTTGCATTCACTTTTAGTAATTTGTTTTGGGGGGGGGGGGGGTGGGAGGGCGGAGGTGCAGCCATTTGAAGTCATTTTGCATGTCTTTGTCGGCAGTTTTGGTCTAATTGTTGTCGTTTCTCTGTAGTCGTCTTGCAGCTCTGTGATTGTTTCTATTATATGTATCTATTTTCAAAATTTGGATCTCTTTGAGGTCATTTTGGGTCATCGGTAGTCGGTATGCGTTTGTCATTTTGTCTTTTTTTTTTTTTTTAAAGGAACATTTTGTGCGCCAGGACCCCTGACCAGGGCCTGAAATTAACACCTGACCACCCCCCAAATGCAGGTGAATTTAACACTGTCAATCTACCTGCCACACTGGCACGTAGCCAATGAGAACTGAGGAATTCATTAGGTTTTTTTGTTGCAACCGTTCAAAGAAGTCCGTCATTTCATTGGTTTTTAGCTACAAATGTGGCGGCATATTACTGGGGTGAAGAGGCCATCTGAACCAACACAAAGATAAGGACGAGTCAAAGAAAAGTAAAAGAAGACGTTTTAACACAAAGTGGTGGACAATTGTCAGCGATGGCGAGGTTGGTGGGGGGGCTGATTAATGACAGCAGTACAGAACAAATGTACTAAGGTGACTGTGGTGTGTATGGCTCAGACAAAGCAAAGTCCAAAACCTTAAATTAGAAGCAATTAAGGAGCACGAGTCATCAGAAAGCCACCTACGCACGATCAGCTGTAAACTAGTGTTTCTGCTGAACGGGGACCTGCTGAAAACCAGTTCTTGAACTGAGTCAGGCCCGTTTGCATTGTAATGTAATGTTACTTTTTGACTTTCCTGTATAATAAATATGAATGAATTAATGAATGAGTGACTTTTTTATCGTTTTGAGGAAAAACAACAACAATTGGCTGGGAAAAAGTCACTTAAAAATCCACCCGCCACAGTGGCAGATCGTCAAAGAAGTTACCGTCAGGCCCTGACCCCGCCCCCCCCCCCCAACCCCCCAGCCCCGAGCCCTGGGGCCAGAATCAAATACCACTAAACCAACGCTGGACAGCATACTCACCAAAAGAAGCTCCCCTTGGGGGTAAACTCGGTGATCTTGGGGTTTTCGGAGTACTGGAACGCGGCTGGGATGTCCTTGGTGGTGTTTTTACCGTATTTCACCGTCACTGTGAGCGGGTCCGAGGGCACTCGGTACCTCCCAGTCTTACAGGTGATCTCGGAGTCAAACTTCAGGCTGAAGACGAGAGAGGAAGAGACTGTTAACGGCCAAGTGTCTCTTCGGGAACCACCGGGGGACACATGAGGCCGTTACTTACACTTCACAGGGAACCCCCCCGACGCTGACGGACACGTCCTCTTTGGTCCCCGTGTTCAGGTCTTCTCCCGTGATGGTGATCACGGTTCCCCCGGCTGCAGGACCCCTCGCTGGGTGGACAGAGACGGGTTTGGGGTCCTGGACACAGAGCGGGATAAATCAGCTGTTGGTTCTGAGACAAGTTGTTTCTTCAGTTAATTCCAGAAAATATGCGATAACGTCGAATATCGCGAAAAATTACATTACTTGTTATAGATGAACACATGTTAGTGTTCACAGTTCGGCTGCTTTCAGTATACTGCTAAAATGACTTGTTGAATTTAAAACAAATGAAATAATTTCCAACATTTTTTTTTTATTGAACATATTGAACGTAAAAGGCAACACACAAAAATGACAGTTATATTTTAGAGTGCAGCTTTCTGCTGATATTCTCTTTCCACAGACACCAAAAATCTCTGAGTGTCTTCTGCGATATGTCGCACCCTTTTGCAATGTGTATATATAGCGACAATAAAAAAATACATACTGTATACACACACACACACACACACACACACACACACACACACACACACCACACACACACACACACACACACACACACACACACACCACACACACACACACACACACACACACACCACACACACACACACACACACACACACACACACACACAGTGTAGTACAGCCCTAGTTCATTCCCAGATGAAAAGATTTAAAGCTATAGTGCATGGTTTCTGTCTCCCCCATGAAGAATTATAGGTAATGACAACAACATGATACCACTTTATGAGGTTTTTCAACATTAATATGCGTCCCCCCAGCCTGCCTAGGGTCCCCCCCAGTGGATAGAAATGGTGTAAACCGAGCCCTGGGTATCCTGCTCTGGCTTGAGAAAATGAAAGCTCAAATGGGCCGATCTGGAATCTTGCTCCTTATGAGGTCATAAGGGGCAAGGTTACCTCCCCTTTCTCTGCTCCCCCCCCCCCCCCAGATCATTTGGCCCACCCATGAGAGAGAGACATCATGGTATCAAATGAGGAAAGTGGCAGTTGGTCAAGGCCACACACCCAGCCTCCACCTTGCCCCCCCCCCCCCCCCCCCCCCCCAATACAATATTATGAATGCTACAATATTCGTGATATTTTGCTCTTCCCCCCCCCCCCCAACTTCACATTTTTTCCAATTTCAAATTATGTCCCTAAAGGAAAACTTTGTCCACATCTTGTTTCATCTAAAATATTTATTCCTCCTTTTTCTTTAATATCATGCTGCCAAATGGGATTGTTAAGCAAACACACTGGCCAACATATGTGTATAAAATGAAAGATTACTACTTGGCGTATGTGCATTGACGCAGTTTTGCCACGGAAAATATCGCGATTCACCCCTAGAACTACTATGAGACGCTTTGAGCTTTAGGGGAAGCCTTGAAATCCTCTCTAATGGTGAAAGAAGTATTCATACCCTTTCCTTAAGTAAAAGTACCAACTCCACACTGTAAAAATACTCTGTTACAAGTAAAAGCTCTGCACAATCACGGAAGGCTTGCATCATGAGGACGCGCCAACAGTTTTGTTGTCATTACTTAGAATTCCTCATGGGGGCGACAGAAACTTCGCAATGTAACCGTAAGTGCAATACTTAAGTAAAAGTACTTAATTACATTGTGTACATTGTACATGTGTCTGCCAGGGCACCAGTAACTGGTCAGACACACATAATGTTTAGGACTCATTTCACTTTGACTTATTGTCTGTATAATGACTTCCAATTAGTTTTTACACCATCTATTTCAGTCTGTGTTGTTGCTCAAGAGCCCCCCCCCCCCTTTCATGCCCTTTGGCATGAAAATCCCATTTCAGCAACAAAAACAACAATCTGTCAAACCAAAAGGCAAAGACACACAAATCCACCTGAAACTTTACCTGAGTTCTTCAGTATGAATCCAAACCAAAGTATACTTTAAAGCTAAATAGCTCCCATGGTGTTTATCTAGGTAGCGAGCTAAGACTAAAAAAACAAACTGTACAACTTCACCGCGGGGGAGCGTGATCAACGGGTGTGCCCGAGGAGTTTTGATAAAGGCGGCTCGTGTACACCTGCTGGGAGGGGGGGGTTCCTGTTTGTTCTGGGAGGTTTTGTGCAGCGCTTGACAACATGACAAACCAAACAACAACGCATGTTAATTCTGGGCTACACACTGCAGGATAACGCAGCCTCGCAAACTTAAGAAGTCGATCTGTCTGGAGGATTGAGACAAAGCAGTGAAGCGCGTGTGTGTGTGTGAGAGAGAAGTCTTTTGTGCTCGTTAGGAAGCGAGATGAGAGAAATAAAGGTGTGAAGAGGAATCCAACGTGAAGTAGTCCAATGTTGTTTTAAATCAGCGTGGCACAGGTGTGTGTCGTGCAGCTGCTGAGACGTCCTCGAGCATCTGGTTTGGTGGCGTTTCGGATTTGTTCTTTTTTACCGTTCTGGCAGACGGAGACGCAAAAACAGGGAGAATAAACACCCCTGAAGGGGAGAACCTCAAACAGCAGCTCTCTGGGCTGGAGGTTAGAGCACAAACCAGCAGACGCACAAACAGGAGGGGGGGGGGGGGGAACACACAAAGATGGATTTATTGGCATGATATAAGAAGGGAAGAGGGGAAGGAGGCCCCTTTCTAAGGCTGCATGATTCGAGTAAAAACCCTTTTCTATTTGCAACTGCTTGACCCATATTGCGATATGATTCACAAAATTGGAGGCTGATCATTTTTGCATAATTATTCTAATTTTCATTCAGCTTTTTTTTTTCCAGACAGAAAAAGAAGAGCAACAGGGTAGGATGGAGAGAGAGAGAGGGAGAGAGAGGGAGAGGGAGAGGAGAGGGGAGAGAGAGAGAGAAGGGGAGAGAGAGGGGGAAAAGGGGAGGGAGAGAGGGGAGAGGGGAGAGGGGGGAGGGAAGAGAAAGGGAAGGAGGAGCGAAGAGGGGGAGAGAGGAGCGAGAAAAGGGGACGAGAGAGAGAGAGGGACGAAAGAGAGAGGAAGCGGGGAGAGAGAGAGAGTGAGAAGGGACGAGAGAGAGAGAGGGAGAGACGAAGAGAGAGAGAGAGGAGAGAGGGGGAGAGAGAGGGCAGAAACCTCCTTAGTAAACGAAGAAGAAGGGGAGAAGAGAAGCAACGCAAAGCCAGCGGATCGAAGCGATGGATGAATTGAGGAAGGAGAGAGAGGCAGACAGATTAGTTGATATTTCATCGGACTCGTTGGGCAAGGGTTCCTGTGCGTTTTCAAGGAAGACAGATGTGAAAACACACATTCAAACATTTCGGGGCTCAGTGTGCGAGGACCCTTAAGGGAGAAGTTGGTCGTCGGGTGTCACACCCAGGTTCCAAGCAGTCTGGGTGGGACTACCACACAGTTCTGCCCTGACGCCTGATCCCTGCAGTCCTCGTACCCCGGGCGGCCCCGTCAGACACCACCACAACCCCGGGGCTGTCTGAGTTTCCCCAAAAGGGGGTTTTTCCCGCCACGTCGCAAAATGCGCTCTTGGGGGAAATACTGGAATTGTTGGCCCCTAAATTAAGAATGGGTTAGACCAAAACCCCTTGAAGGTATGGATAAATTTGATATGTTTGATACTAAATATAAAAGGGTTGATTATTTACCCGTTTCAATCGGGCGGGATGTAAAAAAAAATGTAAAAATAAACCCGCAGGGTCGCTTTAAAAAACCTTAAATTGGAAACCCAAATCAGAAAAATTTTTGTCCCTTTAGACTAAATTTAATAAGTTTTTAAATGGGATTACCCCTGTTTCTGCGGTTTGGGTTTGAAAAACTGTTTTTACAGAAAGAAAATTTAAAAAATCTAAGGGGGAGGTTTATCGTTGGAAGGTTTCCGACAAGACGAGTGTATTTTGGTCTGCGTTTGCTTTAAATTTTCTTTTGTCACTGTACATTAAAAAAAAAAAAAGGAATTGAAAGTGAAAACCCGTAAAAATTTAAAAAAACAGGCGAATTTGAGAAAAAAAAGGAAACAGCAGGGGAAATCCATTTTTTGATCGACTTGTGTTGTCGGGTACACCCGGGGGAGTCGACACGTTTTGTCATTGGTGATTTTCCTTTGGGGGGGGTTTTTTAAAAGCAACGTGCGTCTTTAGGGAGCGAGTTTCCCTTTCAACTCCCAGAGGAAGACTGCGTGTTTTTACTTTTTGGGCAAACTTTCTGTTTTAGGGGCGGGGGTTTAAGTTTTTTTGCAATGGGGTGACTCGTTGTTGCAGTGTTTGACTTACAAGAGGGGGGTCACCCCTAACGGCGCTACTTTGGCAGCAACCGAGCTACTGAATGTGCACCCTCCCAACAAAATGGGGACAGAAATGCACCCCCTGGAGCTACAACAGAGAGCTTTAAACACACAGGATCTACAGCGATGTGCAGTACAACAAAAATATGGTGTTTTTTGAAAATTACACCACATAAACCTATTCTGGTACAACCTCAGAATACAATACCTAAAAAAATTAGCATAATTTGGGCACTTTACAGTAGCTGTCACACGCTGTTATGTATTGCCTCAGAAAGTTTAGAGTCTGCAGGTTTGAGGAGGCCAGATTCTACAATTTTTATAAGCTTCCCGCAGCTGAACCAACATGTTTTTAGGGTTGGGTACCGAACCTGGTACCTTGAAAATGAAACATCGTCGATATCTAGACTAGTTCGGAATCAACAAAGTCTCAAGACATTTGGCAGCTTCTTTAAGACCTTACCCGATAGGTGAAAATGACCTGAGACCTCCCTGTTCTTCCTCCTTCTACTTCTATCTCCACTGCTCCGCTGTAGGAGATTTCGGGGGGGAGGTCGGACGGCGGGATCCTCCTCGCTGGGCCGATCTCACACACCACACTGTGGACAGAAAGAGAGGTTAAATAATAACAAGGACTGTCAGCTCCGGCTGCAGCCGACAGTGGTGCAATGTAACAAGTAGGCCTACTATGAGTACCAAGTCCAGGTAATTTACTCAAGTATTTCCATGTTCTGTTACGTGACACTTCTCCACATCTCCAGACGTGGAGATGTTGAATCTTGGTGAAAACACTAAAGGTTGAAGTGTTCCTTTATGTGTTAAGATAGTTCTCTTAAGCTAAATAAAGTCTCTAAAAAGCTGTGATCAGCAGAAAAACGCATCATCACAAAGCTAAAACCGGGCTGTTTTACTGACACCATGAAAAGGTTTTTAATCTTTTTAGAGATATGTTGTTCTCACAGGACATTGATGCTTCAAAGATATGATGATCTTATAGAATGTGATGCACTGCTGTAGATTAAACTACCCCAACAGTATATAAAGGGGTTACAATGAGCACATATGCAGCAGGAAAATGCAATATACACAATTATGCAGCAGGAACATTGACCCAGACACATCAGATATTCAGTGGCTCTGTTGGACTACCTGGTGGAGACGGAGTATCTGTCCCCCTGGTGGACACAGTTCACCCCCGCCACTGTGATCTGCTTGATGTCCTCCTTCTTTACTCCCATGTTGGAGCCTTTGATGGTCACGGAGATCCGACCGTTCAGAGGGCCGAAGCGAGGGATGATCTGCAGAAAGTAGAGGAAAGACAGTGAGATTTCCTCTTTAGCATTTAGCTTAGGGTAGCATCAATTCGTAGTCATTTTGCTCGTATTTTTAGACGTTTTATGTTTTCTCTGTGGTGGTTTTTGCATCTCGTTGAAGACGTTTTGCACACGTTTTTAGTTGTTTTGCATACATTTTTAGATATTTTATATGCTGTACTGTGTGCAACCAAAAACAACGCTGGCTTGGCTGCTTCATTCTCCTCAGCTCCAGCTAGTTGTCAAAAATGTTCATAATTTTTTAAATAGCCTTCTTCTGATCGTGACAGTACTCACTACTTAGGTAACTAAGTCTTCTTTGATTTTCCTGGAGCTGGTCATTGGTTGAGCATTTTCCATTTTGCCTAGTCTTCCATCCATCCATTTTTTCCCACGTTGTTCAGGCTTCGGATGCCATTTCAAGGCATTTGAAATCATTTTGGCTGATCAGCCTATAATCTTCTGCACTTCTTTATATGTTTTCTCCTTTCCAATCAACTTTTTAATCAAAGTCCACTGTTCCTTGACTGTTCCATTTTGCTGAGTATTTCAGTGTGTAATGCACCATAACCAGCATGCACAGCATTGCATCCTTCCTTCCTTAAATATGGGCCATAACTGACACCTGTTTCTTCACAGAATCAATCAGCTCACTAATTGAACACAACACTTATTATTTTGAACATGCCCCTTTCAATTACAGATTCAATTACACAGATGAGCAGCGTGCATGTCATGACTGTTGGCTCTGATGGTTTTCTATGACTCTACAACACTTACTAGTACATTATTTGCCATGTAGAAATATCACTCCTACCAAAAAATATGATTTATGAGGTTAGTGATGTTGGACTGTTAGTTGAACACAACTGTATCTAATGTTTTTTGTCTTCTTGTTAAAAGCATTCCACAAAAGGCTCAAAACGTTGATGCGGAAATAATAAAATCTCAGAGAGGCAAATTGATTGAGAAATTGTCTGTTGTGAAAAGCTTTGTAGATTCTGAAAATGTAGATTATGGTCTAAGATGACGAATTTGATAAAATGATAGAAAAGATAGAAATGAGGTAACTAATGGAGCCAATGATCTTAACAGACGGAGGGATTATGTTTATCCCTGGAGTACGACTCTTCTTCTGCGTCTTCACACAAACACAAAAAACGTCCGTTTCATGAAGCCGTCAATCATCCTAAATGTCTGGTTGACCAATAACCAAACATGTAATCACCGCTAACTTGTGTTTACATTTTTTTACTAATGAATTGTCCTGTTTTTTCTTTGCCTGCTTTTCTTTTTGTTTCTTCTTGTATTCATGTACTAAATGCTACTATCCTATGTCTTTTTTTACTGTAACTCCAACCTGCCTATTGTGGCGTTTTTCCACAGCTGGTAACGGCTCGCCTCGGCTTGGTTCGGCACGGCTCGGCTCGCCTCGGCCCATTCTATGTTCGTTTTCCATTGCAGATTGTGTAAAGCCTGAGCGTGGCTGGTCACTATAGCAACGCGTGATGACGTAATTTTCAGCGCGACTCACAACAGCACGTCGGCTACTCGCCACAGCCAGAAGAAATGTTTTGTTTCAAAAGAAGCTGAAGGAAGCAACAAAAATCACAGCAAAAAAAACAGGAGTTTGGGAATACTGACGGAGTTCAGACGTCGACATGACGGTTGTTCGCCGACACAACAGGGTAAGTTAAGTTTCCTGGTAACGTTAGCTAACATTTGCATGTGTTCAGCGTCGCAGTCAGTATTTACTATATGCTATAAAGTACATGAACAACCATGATTACACACCAACATGACTGATGTGGACTGTTTGTGTTTTAGAGCATTCACGCTTTGTAAAATCGCCGCCGCAGACTGTCCGGTGGGCGATGTCTGACCGGTGAAACCTCTGGTTCTGACCTACTGGGCTTCGTATAATCTTTATGAGAGTCACGGACAGTCTTATGACAACAACTGGGATGCATCTGGGACAGCAGAGCCGGCGGGGGGGGGGACACTGTCACGGGGTGCAGAGGAAGAAGACCGGGATGTACGGGAGGGTTTGATGCGCTACTTGAAAAGCTAAATAAAAACTTTTGTTATATATATTGTCTTGTTTTTTAAAGTAACAGTGTGCAATATTGGAAACGACATGAAGCCGCTAGTAGCCCGAACAGTTGAAAAGTGAGAATAGTGCAGAGAGTGGATAATCTGTCGGTGTCGGGCTAGATTTGTTTTAAATGTCCCGTTTGTTCTGGACACACACTCCGCATTCTGGTTTGCTAACAACGCGGTCATAAGTGACGATTCTCTCCGACCAACCAGCGGTCTGCAGGTTTTCACGTCACCTTTTGGTATCGCCTCGGCTCGCTTGGAACCTCGACTGAGGTAGTACTAAAAAAAGTACCTGGTAGCAGGTCCCAGGGACTTTTTTTTGTAATGGAAAACCAAAAAAAGCGAGTAGAGCCGTGGCGAGTCGAGTAGATACCACGCAGTGGAAAACCGCCATTGGACTGCAGATGGAAATTAGCCCTCGGACTACAATCTGGCTCATTCACGTGTTCTGTTGTGCGTGCATGTTCATCAATGTGCATTTTCCTGAATTAATAAAATACATAAATAAATGCAAAATAAATCAGCTTGTCTGGTCGGATCTACTTGTACTGTATAATGGTTAATCGAGACCTTTTCATGGGCCAACATGTTGGCTAATGGTTAATCCTGAAGTCACCAAATTATCAAGATTCATCCTCTGAGGATCGAGAATATCTAAAGAAATAAAGCTGGACCAAAGAATTCATCCTCTGTAGACAATGAGTATCGATCAGCAGTTGTAAATGTCTGTCTCTGGACAGAAAGTGTTGACTCCCTGCAGACACAACCCCCTACAGGAAGTTATTGTCTTCGGTTTGTTTGATTCCTGTCATCAAACCCATTCACTCGCAGACACATCTCAAATCCTCCTCGTCCTCACTCAGCCATGTGATTGCTTCTTTGTTGTTTTTCTTCTGAGACTGCAGCACATATAAAACAGTTCTTCTCTGGTTATTCCTTTGAAATCACAGCATGTAGTTTGCAACAGTACTTTCTTTTTTTTTCTTCTTTTTTTTGCTACAGAAGATACTTTAGATGTGATTTATGTCCAAAAGTTGTTTGGTGTTTTATAACAACAACAACACGGGGAAATGCTTATTCTAGATCTCTTAAAAGGTGCTTGTTACGACAAGTCTCAGTTCACGCAGATGTATTCCGGCCTAACCAGCAGGTGTGTGTGTGTGTGTGTGTGTGTGTGTGTGTGTGTGTGTGTGTGTGTGTGTGTGTGTGTGTGTGTGTGTGTTTTCGGCCAGATGTCCGTCACCTTCCTCTTTCCCTGCGTTGGTGTTCTAACCTCCGGTGGATTTCTGAAGACTATGGTTGGGTTTTTCCAAGTTTGTATGAGTGTAGAAGCACCAGAGACATAAAATAACCCCCCAAATCCTTGACCTTTTCATATTTATTTATTTGATTAGGACAATGCACATTAATGAACACTTCTGTAAATGCGCCAGTGTTAGCCAATTGGCTAGTTTTCAACCGTAGTCCTACCTAGGATGCATGTCTTTTATGGTGGGAAGAAACCGGAGTACCCGGAGGAAACCCACGCAAACACGGGGAGAACATACAAACTCCACACGGAAAGGCCCGGAACGACCTGGATTCGAACCAAGCACCTTCTTGCTGGGAGGCAGAAGTGCTAACCACTTAGCCACCGTGCTCATAAAACGGGCAATTTAAACTCAGAGACTTTGTGAGAACTCGGTCTGCCAGATCAAAAGCAGCCAGGTGTTTTCAGTTCTGGAAACTTAAATATCATTATATATATATATATATGTAATATATTTATATATATTATATATATATAGAGGTATATATTTATATATATATATTTATATATATATATATTTTACTATTTTCACATGAGTCTACAATAGTTTAAATAATGTTTTTCCTGTTTTTTTAGCTGACATTTGTTATTTTTATGGCGGTTTTATTTGTGTCCAGCATTGAGACTTTGTGTGTATACACCAGTGTTGATACTCAACAAGAAGAGGATGTTAAGAGGATGTCTCTTCACTATTTGCTGAATCTCTACAGCCCGTTGAAACTCAAACAAACACTGCCTTTTAAAAATGACTTAGAGAGTTGAATACCGGAAACATCTCGGCATTTCCCAGGGATTCTCGCCAAAATCGGCTGCCTCGGGGTAACCTGAGCGATCGTTTTTCCACGGTTTATTCCACTGTTCTTCTCCATTAGCACATAAACGACCAGTTTAAAAAGACTACGATCAGAATAATCCAGATTTGGGTGTTTTATGTACCCAAATCTCAGACATGAGTAGACTACGAAAACATACAGAGGGCCACGAGGAATCTGCAGAAGCAAAATTATACAGAACTTGCTCACAGATTTTCATCAGATTTGAAAACAACAATCAGTAACAGAACATGAACACATCCCCACAACAAGCAGAAAAAACAGCTGGCTAAATCCCACAGATTTGGGCCGGCAGATTTTAGCCTATTTGGCCACACATGGAGATCCCTGTCCTGTACATATAGAAGTCCATAGAGTGTTTGCTTGTGATTGATAAGAGTTTGTTGTATTGTGTGTTTTTTTCGCGACTCACGTCTGTGATCTCCGGGTTGGGGCACTGTGGCTGTGGCTGGGATGACGGGCAGAGGTCCCGGTAAACGCAGGTGTGTGTGGCTGCACACCAGGCACACTGGTACTTGGCTTCGGCGTGTTTACACAGACTGCAGTCCTCCCGTCCCACGGAGCAGTTATACAGCACGACTGTTCGAGGAGAAGGAATGGAAATGGAAATAAGAGAGAAAGTCAAACGGCGTCAAAACTGGGCTTTGACACTTCATCTTGCAATGTGTGTGTGTCTTCACAAGTGTGTGTGTGTGTGTGTGTGTGTGTGTGTGTGTGTGTGTGTGTGTGTGTGTCTGCACAAGTGTGTGTGTGTGTGTGTGTATGTGTGTACCAACAACTGTAGATGTGGTGTGTGTGTGTGTGTGTGTGTGTGTGTACCAACAACTGTAGATGTGGTGTGTGTGTGTTTGTAAAAGTGACACACCAACCTGTCAGGGTGCTGTCAATCTTCCTCTCAGTGACTTTGTCTTTAATATGGAACGATATGCTCACCTCCTGCTGCTTCTCATAGGCAAACTGCACACACACACACAAGTGAGGAAACACACTCCGGCAGTCTCAGACTCAGTGTGAGGTGAGGATCATTGGAAGCTAGAGACTCAGGGAAAACAATAGCATCGCTTTGTGGACAATCTTAAACATACAATATGTAATGCTCTGCCACTACGGGTCTCTCAATCAAAACAATAAAATAAATATAAATTAAAAACGACGGCGCTTTGGTGTCATGGCAGTCCTCTTCTCCCGTATAGGCTTCAGTCAGCGTTCATTGTTCAAACGGAATTAAAATACTGAATAAAAGCAGCTTTGAGTTAAAAGTGGGTGTTTCTCCGACGCTGTTGGGCTCCTTCTTAAAAATATTCACAAAAAATTAAACATATGATATATATTCATTCAGATTGCTGTAGTACTTCCCAACTGACGTGCCCTAGTTACTACGGGGGGGGGGGGGGGGATTTTGGTGAAACTAAAAGACAATCTAAAAGCTTTAAAGCCATTCAAATCAAAATTGACAAGACCAACCCCACAACACAACACCGAGTTCTTTTCTGAAGTTTAATCTACTCACAAATTTGCGGCTAATGATTCCCTAATTCTTCTAATCATCATTAAGGATACACTCCCTGATTTGGTTTATGAACGCCTGGTAGTTTTTCAAAACCGAGCTTCAAAACACGAACACAGAGCTCGGAGGAGTACCGTCGAGCTGCTAATGGACACAATAAAAGACTCACTGTGTTTCCCTAAGTGGACTTAATGGCTTTAATTTAAGTGCAGACGGAGAAAAACAACTAAAATGTCGCTGTACAGGCAACCCGCGGTAGATTGGGTTATTTGAAATGCTCTCCTGTTTGTGAGTCTTGATTTTAGACGACAGTTATTTATATCTGGCTTGATTACGCCTGATGTTGATGGGCTTTTGTTGCCAGATCTGCTTTTGTTATTTTTCATTTCGTATCAGAGAGAAGAGATGCTTCTCAGTTTTAACGCCTGTTGTGACCTGTTGGGAAAGGGTTCTGTTCAGTGTAATAAAAAAAAAAAAAAGTGTCTGAATTTTATTATTTTTATAATTGAAATAGCATTCCCAAAGCGGCCAGTGCCCAGCAGGGAACCTGTCTCCATCTTAGACAATTTAACACAAACACATACAGATCCTTATGTGTTTGGAGTGTTTTCTGCCGGACCGAACTCCCACCGAGCCGGGACATTTGTCCTGTCTCCGAGGAAGCCATCAGAGAGACATTTGAAAGGAAAAGCTTGTGATATGGACCGGGACCAGAAGATGACAGTGTGTCCAGTGGAAGTGGGCTGCAGGGGCTTTGTAGCTAGGCTACGTAAAGCCCATGCTGCACGTTTAATTTTGCAACAAATTAGTGTTATCCATTGTATTTGATGGTGTTGGATATTGCAAGACTGAAAATAATAAGAAAAGTAGGCACTATTTTACATTGTCCCCCCCCCCACAATGCATTGCATGAGGTCATAATGGGGAGAAAACACTGGTCTGGCCTAATATGGCTTTTGGTCTTTTAATATTAACAGTCTGTGGTCTCGCCTGAGTCCAGGTGACTTTATTATGTTTCTGACAATATTGGAGGGAAAGTGAAACACAGTGTAGGGAGGAGAGACAGCGGGACGCGACGGGAGACGGACACCGCGGAGCTGGCCTGGCCCGGGGCGCGCCAGCCTTCTTTGAGAATTATTTATCGATCTTTTTCCCTTTGTAGAATTTCAGTTCTTTACTCCAAAGATAGCTTACTTAAGTCATCATTATACGGTAACATAAATTCCTGGGTTTTATTAAGAGTTTTATTTCTTTTCGATTTCTCTTCTATCTACCTTGCTGAAACAACCACAAAGCTTTATGCAAATGATTGTGTAATGACATCACAAATATGCAAATGAGCATATAAAGGAAAAATAATATGTTTAAGGCGTTTCCATTAGTTGCAGCACAACACTGTTTTTCGTGTGTTGCCATGTCAGCGTGCTGTCCCTCCTTCATACTGACCTTGTAACCGGGGAATCTGAACTTTGACCCCTGCTCCTTAGTGACCGTGGCCTCGGTGTCCTTCATCAGCTCGGTCCCGATGGAGAAGCTCTGTCCCTGGAGACACACAGGGACCTCATTTACAACCATGAAATACAGCAGATGAAAATAATGAGAATCATAACGATGTCTTTCTGAAACATCTCAGGTGCAATAATATCATCTATAGTCACAAGCCGTGTCTTATACAGGTGTTTTTAATAGAGTAGATAGAGTGATGATTCCTGTTTGCTGTACAGGGACTCTCACACCGCCTCAAAACAGGGCTGTAGTACTGAAGTCCGGTCTTGGAGTCTCGAGTCCGGACTCTAGGCCACCGGTCCTTCCAAATATGGCTTTTGGTCTTGACCGAGTTCAGGTGTCTTTGTTATGTTTTTAATAACATTGGATGGAAAGCGAAACACTGGCCACCTGATAACCAATCACACACGAGATTATCTCCACGCCCTGCACCAGCGTGCCCTGCACCAGCGTGCCCTGCACCAGCGTGCCCTGCACCAGCGTGCCCTGCACCAGCGTGCCCTGCACCAGCGTGCCCTGCACCAGCGTGCCCTCCTGCACCAGCGTGCCCTCCTGCACCAGCGTGCCCTCCTGCACCAGCGGGCCCTCCTGCACCAGCGGGCCCTCCTGCACCAGCGGGCCCTCCTGCACCAGCGGGCCCTCCTGCACCAGCGGGCCCTCCTGCACCAGCGGGCCCTGCACCAGCGGGCCCTGCTAAGGTTACCGCCATTCCTTTTCACTGATTCACACTCACTAACAAACAAAGATGTCCGCCAATACTGCCATAACCAAATTTGGTTCTAGAAATCACCGGGACTTTCTCAGCAGTGCACTAAAAAAAAAAAACGGAGGGCCGCCTGCAAATTCTGCAAAGCAACAAGTTTGGTTACCTGTAAGACTATTATGAGATTTTATTCACCAGTCGTCATGCTGTTTTCTTTAGATTAGACTATATGATATCAAGGGGAATGGCTATACTTAGAAATCCTGGTCTCAATAGATTATTTAATAATTAGATCATTTATCTAATCAAAACTGGGCTCTTTGAGAAATTTTTGTTCCTTTTCAATGTTTTCAAGTTCAATGTCTAGTTTTTTTCTTCTCTTTTTTAGGTGCTTTTGGACTATTTTGTTGCCTTTCAAGTTTTTTTTTGTGCTTTTTTTTTTTTTTTTTTAAATACATGCAGACATGTCCCGGGACCCATGTATATAGTTGGAGATCTCAACCCCACCCCACCCCCCAATGTTAAACCCAAAGAATCCCCTTGTTGGTCCAACTGTTGACTGCCAACCCCACGCCGCAGCCTATACAACCCCCCCCAATTTAAAATGAGTCGGACCTGAGTTGGAGGGCTGAAGCAGGAAGTGTGAACGCAGCCTAAGAGCAATGCAACCTGTGCACAGAGCACATCACCTCTACTCCGTCCTCTTCTAACGAAGCGTCTAAGGTGCAGGTGTGGTCTCACAGCCCTCCTCTAACGAAGCGTCTAAGGTGCAGGTGTGGTCTCACAGCCCTCCTCTAACGAAGCGTCTAAGGTGCAGGTGTGGTCTCACAGCCCTCCTCTAACGAAGCGTCTATGGTGCAGGTGTGGTCTCACAGCCCTCCTCTAACGAAGCGTCTAAGGTGCAGGTGTGGTCTCACAGCCCTCCTCTAACAAAGCGTTTAAGGTGCAGGTGTGGTCTCACCACCCTCCTCTAACGAAGCGTTTAAGGTGCAGGTGTGGTCTCACAGCCCTCCTCTAACGAAGCGTCTAAGGTGCAGGTGTGGTCTCACAGCCCTCCTCTAACGAAGCGTTTAAGGTGCAGGTGTGGTCTCACAGCCCTCCTCTAACGAAGCGTCTAAGGTGCAGGTGTGGTCTCACCACCCTCTTCTAAGGAAGTGTCTAAGGTGCAGGTGTGGTCTCACCATCTGGCCCAGGTTCCGGCCCTGGAAGCTGACGGGGACCTGGAAGCCCACCGGGATCAGCCGCGGCTCCGGAGACTCAAACTGAGGACAGCTGTCACTCTTCATCACATGAAGCAGAAAGATGAGGAGTTCAACAATCACATCAACACATCAATTATCATCCGGCCAATCAAAATAATCCTCCAGGGATTGATAGGCAACACACGTATTGTACAGAATAAAAATATATGTGGTCAGGAAAATGTGAAATTCAGTGATAATGAAAGAAAAAAAAATAGTCACAAATTCAAGTATTTCCAACATTAAATTCAAACCTAAACACCACACATTCCTGATTTAAAATATAAAGCTAAGCAGCGTATCTATGAAGTGAGTTGTGAGGCGCACAGAAGCCGAAATAGAAAATAAATTTGATTTATATTGCTAAGAATATCTGTCCTCTCTCTATTGGAAGTCATTTGAGAGATCTTGAGACAATCACAGGTTTCTAAATCTCAAAGTACCGTCTTACAAAAGCTTTGCTTTGTCCAAAACCCGAAGATCAGTTAATTTACAACGATAAATACATAAATAACAGAGAAAAGAAGTCAATAAAATATTATATTATTTTATTTAATTATTGCAAAAGGCGCTTATTTTTTCTGTTGATCAGTTTGACTTTGGTTCACAGGACTCACAAAACACAAAACACACACTCACAGGCAAACACACACATGCATGCAACTACGCACACACCCACCCACCCACCCACCCACACACACCCACCCACACACCTAGCCACCCACACACTAGCCACCCACACACACCCCCACCCACCCACACCCAGCCACCCACCCACACAACACCCCACCCACACACCTAGCCATCCACACACACACCCCCACCCCACACACCACACCCACCACACCTAGCCACCCACCCACACACCCCACCCACCCACCCACACCCACCCACCACCCCCCACACACCAAGCCACCCACACACACACCCACCACCCACCCAAACCACACACCTAGCCACCCACACACACACCCACCCACCCACACACAACCCACACACCTAGCTACCCACACACCTACACACCCACCCACACACCAATACACCCACAACCCACACACACACCTATACACCCACAAACCCACACCCCACCCACACAAACGCACCCACCCACCCACCCACCACAAACGCACCACACCACCTACACACCCACCCACACACCAATACACCCACAAACCCACACACCCACCCACACAAACGCACCCACCCACCACACACCCACCCACACAAACGCACCCCCCACCTACACACCCACCCACCACACTTATACACCCACCCACCCACACACCCACCCACACAAACCCACCCACCCAGAAACCCACCCACACACACTACCCACCCACCCACCCACCCACCCACCCACACCACACACACACCCCCCCCCACCCATACCCACCACCCCCCCACCTACCTGTTTTGGTTTAACGATGCGTTCCCCAGCTACAGCATCACTGTTGTCACTGCAGATGTGATCCTCAGTGTTCCACTCACACCCCCACGTACTGTTCACACACGCTATACACCTGAAAACACACAAACCCACATACTTACACATATGTGTGCGATACGTGTGTGTGTGTGTGTTTGTGTGTGTGTGTGTGTGTGTGTGTGTGTGTTAAGGGGGGAGGTTGTTGCCCATCTTACGGTGTGTTTGGGTTCTTCCTGACTGTGGCAGCACAGTTGTAGAAGTCATACTGTCCAGACGTCACCTCGATTTTGTCGTTCACCAGGACTTTGACTGGGACCGACACGTAGTCTGAGAAAACACACACACACACACACACACACACACATCACACACACATCACACACATCACACATCAATACAATTGGGCTCATTGAATCCACAAGACTCCTGGCTTTCCAGTCAGACCCAATTTATGCAACACTGAGACTGTTTAGGGACTCTAGTATGCAGAAATAGAGACTCATGGGTACCCAAGAACCAGGGCTGTAGTCAAGACCACCTTAGTCAAGTCTAAGACAAGTCCAAGACCAGGACTAGTAGAGTTCAAGTCAAGACCGAGTCGAAAGAGGTCTGAGTCCAGAAAATCATTTAGGGTTTCACTTTCCCTCCAATATTATTATCATCAACATGATAAAGACACCCGGACTCGGTCCAGACCAGAAGCCATGTGGGGCAAGACCAGCGGCCGAGACCGAGACAAGTCCGCGTCCAAATACTAGTGAGTCCGAGACAAGTCCGAGACCATAGAAAAACGGTCTTGAGTCCGGGCTCGAGTCCAAGACCGGACTCAGAACCCATTTCCAGTCAGCTATATTAAGGTGAGAGATCAAGGGACCAGATTGAAAATGGCCACGCCAGGTTTCCCCTCCCCAAAATCTCTAAATTTGAGTCTCAGCTGTCCAGTCCCAATCTATGCAACTCTGAGGACCCAGCAAATGCACCTGCACCCATCTTTGCGCCCATGGGTGTGCTGGTCTTACAGGGAGGTGTGTCCAGGTGCATTCTGGGCATTTTGCTTTCTTGAAGCGGCGGGAAGTGATCCAACAAAAAACCTGGTCTGAAGTCAGTAGCCCAGAACTGTGCTCTATAAATACTGATTATTATTTAGAAAGACTTCCTGCAAATCCCCCATGTTGTCTCCACCTACCCTGCTGCTGGGGAGTGGGGGGGATCCCCACGGGCTCGGGCAGCGAGCAGGTGACCTGCATCCGGCCGTCGACGCGGGTCGCCACGGCAACGCTGGCGAAGGTGCCGAACACACACTGCAGCCGATCCGAATGGTTCAGGATGGGCATGGAGGGGATCGTTATGACGACCTGGAGGAAGGAGGAAGGAGAAGAGAGGGAGGGGGGTTAAAGGTGGAGGAAGATGTCGTACGATGTTTTTGTCACTTTTTACAGTGTTTTGGCTGCTTTTCTGGGTTTTTTTTGTCACTTTTTACAGCATTTTTGTCATTTTTTTACTGTGTTTTTGTCACTTTTTTCTGATGGTTAGTCACTTTTTCAGCATTGTGGTTGCTTTTTCTGATGTTTTTGTCACTATTTCAGTGTTTTGGTTGATTTTTCTGATGTTTTTCTCACTTTTTTCAGCGTTTTGGTCGCTTTTTCCTGATGTTTTTGTCACTTTTTTCAGCATTTTGGTCTCTTTTTCCTGATGTTTTTGTCACTTTTTACAGCGTTTTGGTCTCTTTTTTCTGATGTTTTTGTTACTTTTTCAGTGTTTTGGTTGATTTTTCTGATGTTTTTCCTCACTTTTTTCAGCGTTTTGGTCGCTTTTCCGATGTTTTTGTCACTTTTTACAGCGTTTTGGTTGCTTTTTCCACTTTTTTTCTATGATGGCTGAGGAATTTTTGAAAGTTATATGCCACTTTGGGCAAGTAAATATAACGAACCACCGTATCATAATCATTTAATTCAAGAAATGAGTTGGCGCTTGATGCTTTTGACGTTTTTTCAACTCTGAGTGTGACAAAAGACAAAGACGTCAGCACCATAAACTGATGAAGAAAAAGGGACATATGTTACCACAACGCAGGAAATGCAGAGTTTCATATGTGTAAAGTGGAGATCTCAACCCCCCAAAGTTGAACCTAAAGTTACGCCCTTGCACAACTTGCAGCTGAACCATCTCCTGAATAAGCACCGAGGATCTTATTTTGTGCACATCTGAATGTACGTGACGTCCTAAGGGCTGTAAAGTTATTCTAGGAGCAGAAAGGCATGATGGGAAGGGAAGGTCAGCCGGCTGTACATCTCCAAGGACGACGCGTCTTTCTGGCAAATCAGCTCTTTGATCAATCCCTCATTAAAGCAGAGAGTTCAGCCGTCAGGTTGAGACCGAGCGATGCAGCACATGCTCCTGTGCTGCCCCCCGCCCCCCCCCCCCCCACACACACACACACACACACACACTCTGTGGTGTTACACAATCAGCTGGCTCGACATTACTCTCATGCTGTTGACTAGGATTTCGAAATAAGAGTTTCATTCTTCAACAGGGGGCCTTATAATTACAATCATTCTTCTTATAATTAATTACTGCTTGACTCGATAGAAAATGTATTGTATGGGTTGGGGGGGGGGGGGGGGCGGCAGAAACTTTGCACTATAGCTTTAAATCTTATGTCGGGATAATTCTTCTGACTGTATGTCTGACTCAAAGGATTGTACTTTTGTTTGCCTTGTCTTTTACACTGTGTATAATTATCTGATATGTCTTTATTTTGTTTACCCATTTATGTTTTCAGTTGTATACCCCCCCCCCTTTCCCCCCCTTTTTTTTTGGTAAAAGTGGAAGACGTTTCTGGTTTCTCTCCTCTCCTGAAATGTAGGTTTAATTTTTTTTTAATGTATTTCACTTATTTTTGCAAATAAACTAAACTAAATAGAAAACGGCACTTTCAAATGTACCCGTCATTCTCATTCTGCCTTTTATATTCAACTCAATGTTCAAATTGTTCAATGAAAGAAAGTTGGAAATGATTTCCTCGTGTCTGTTTTAAATTAGACAGGCAATTTCTGAGCAGAATACTAAAAAGCAGCAGGACTGAGTACACTTTAATATCTGCTCATTGCAGGTACTATGGTTATCTTGAAATTCAGCATTGTTGTCCCATATGGAATCATCCTCATATCATGCAGCCCTACTGTCCATCCACCCACCCCCCCCCCCCCCTCACTCCCACCTGCTGGGACTTCCTGCAGCTGATGTTCGGGGGGTCGAAGGCCTCGATCTGAACACACTTCTGACCGGGCGACCACAGCCAGGTGTTCTCCTCCCTCCACCTGCTGCACTCCGTCTTCCTGCTGCACCTGGGACAGCGATGGACAACGGGACGTATTTAAAAAGGAGCGTTGGTCGAAAAGCTCCAACACACACACAAAAGTATGGTGGACAACATGATGGAAATGTGACATTTATGTTTGTTGTGCGTATTATCAACTGTAAGCCTCGCACACCACCACTGGAACTTTACACACAGTGGGCTGGCCAGCGTTGGAGAATCGTAGACTCAATCATTGGTATATGTTCATTTATAAGGTATCTGCGTCTGCTCCCTCATATCTGTGTGAGTATATTCAACCAAAAGCGGATAGACTGTATTCTTTACGCTCACAAGACTTCCTGCTACTGTCTGTACCAAGTGTCCGCACAGAGTTGGTAAGGTGGCATTCACTATTCTGCCCCCACAACGTGGAACAATTTACAAAAGTTCTGGAAATTGAAGGAAGTGGTTGCAATTGGTCAGTTTAAACTATTGCTCAAAGGTTTGGAAATGAAATCTATGGTCTGTAAATGTTTTAAATAGTTTTTAGGAAATTGTTATGAAATTGTCTGTAATGTATGGAATTGTTGTTGTAATCTGTGCCGCTGTCTTGGCCAGGACTCCCTTGAAAAAGAGATTAGTAATCTCAATGGGATTTTCCTGGTTAAATAAAGGTTAAATAAAAAAAAAAAAAATTATTGTGAGGAAGGTTACAGTCTCCTCATCGCTCCACACAGATCTGATGTCTTCAGTTCTCCAGTGGACGTTCCCACTCTTCGGGCTCTATTTTAACGATCTAAGCTAGAGCCCGGCCGATAAAGGATTTTTTAAGGCCGATACAGATACAAATATTTGTTATTTAAAAATCCCATATGCCCATAAATCGCAGAAATATTTTTTTTGAATCTAGAAACACGTCACAGAACATAAACAGATTTCCCTAACATTAGTTATTTATTAGTTATTAGTTATGAGTTCTCACTTAAATAATTGATAATAATTTGTTTTACTGTCACAACAGAACATCAAAATATATTAAAGCTCTGATGAATAAAATGAATAAAAATAAAAACTTAAGATATGAAACTTAAACGTTGTAGAGCGTCCTCTGGTGGACAGACTATGCAACACCAACGCTCAAAAGATGGTTGACCGTCCGTTATTATTTAATTTTTTAAATATTCATTTATCAGGATCATTTACTTTTCATTATAAATGATTCAGATGAATTTTTAAATTTTTTAAATTTAATCTAAGCGCATGGCATTTGTTTTTGTAATTTAGCCGAATACTTAAAGCAGCAAAGAGGTTTAAACTTTAATATCTGTTTATTTATCGCAAATATAAACATTGTGATCAGGATTTTCATCGTTATCGCTCGCATGTTTTCGTCATAACACGCAGCCCTAATTTATATTCACCAATTCATCGATTCCCATTGAACTTTTTCTGCATTTTCCCCATTTTGTTCTTATCGATACGCCGACTTTGTGAAGTGTAGAAACACTCCACTGCACTTTATTAATGCAAACATTTAAAATGCGCATCCTGACAAGAGAAAGGAAAATTTGGCTGAAACACCAAGTGACTCACTTTCCCTCCAGGACACACCAGCCACAGTACGGGTCCTTCATGGAGACGCAGGAGTGGCAGTCTGTCTTCAGGTGGCAGGCCTGGACCGGGACCTTGGTGATCTGCATACAGAGGACAGGCTTTTATTGTGAAGGAGCGGCTGTATTGCACAACATGCAGGAGCATAAGAGCAAAAAGTAACCCTTAGATAAGGATAAAACTAACAGCAAACGAAAAAATCCATTGATTTAAAACTAGTATTCTCATTTGAGCCCCGTTTTTAGCCCGTGTTAATTTACATTTTGGGCAAATCAGATGGATTAAAAGTGCCGAATTAGCTATTAGAGACTCCATTCTTCAGTGTACCCATGGATGCACGTGCAACTATCACTGGTTTACTTTGATAATGAAGAAAACTCAACTATGTGATGATTCCCAGCCTGTATTTATTTGAATTTTTGGCGAATCAGCTGGATTAAAAGTGCCGAATTAGCTATTAGCATTAACTCAACTATGTGATGATTCCCAGGCAAGTTCTGAAGCAGCTTTTTCCCCATGATTTCTTAGCAGATTTACATATATGTTCCCAATGTACATCAGAGATGTAAATGAAATCCCTGGGAAGTGTAAGTCATACCACATGATACCAATATGTTTCATGCCTGTGTGTTAAGATTTGACAGAGTTACGACTCAGGACAGGAGCGTGATATTTGACTCAATTTACTGAAGTGTGGCAGAACGGAGCCGAGGTCTCAAATGAACACCAGTAGAGAAGAGACTTGTGATTTTTAAATTGGTATCATTCCCGTTTTCTTTTTTCTTTGTAAGAACAATACCTGGGGGGGAAATAACAGGGGACACATCTGGGATGTGTGTGTGTGTGTGTGTGTGTGTGTGTGTGTGTGTGTGTGTGTGTGTGTGTGTGTGTGTGTGTGTGTGTGTGTGCACGCTTTTACTTTCACAGCTGTCAGCTGTGATGCCTCCATGATGAATCACGGCGTTACACCCAGGATATGTGATACATTTTAATGGATTTGAGAGTTGTATATGGCTCTAGAGGGTGTTATTTCCAAATTGATCCCATGAGATGAAACATAACATATAACATATCTATTAGGTTCTTGTGAAGGGGAAGGTCTGGAAAAGGATCTTGTTTTAGTGGAGAACTTTGTGGAAATAATTCACCTCCGTGACAACACGAAGAGGCCGGTCCAATACATTTAAATGAGCAGACGGGAGAAGCACGAGGATCGTCACTTGACTTGATGAAAGTGAATTGCCCTCTTGAAGTGCATTCTAATTAATTCCTCTCTGAATCAATAACGTCAATTCCACTTTCGGGTGGCGGCGGCGGAGAAGGATGACGACCGAGAGATGAAAGGACGCAGCGGAGGGAGGACGGATGAATGGGGAAAAGCAGCGGCAAAACAGAGGGAATAAATCAATGGCTGCCTTCTGTGAGGTAACAGAGACGGATGTGCCGGTGTTTGTCCAACGAATGAATAAATGATCAAATGAGAAGGAGAGAATAAATGACAGACTCATTACGTCGCCGACCCGATAGATGAAATGGAAAAGCAGAAGTAAGCACATATCCATGACCTTCTTTGTGTGTTATAGAGACAGAGAGCATTTAAGCTACACCCCCCTGCCCCCCCCCCCCCCCCCACCCTTTATTGACGTGTATTGCGTGAAGGTGCCTACTAGCAAACAGAGAAATGCCCCAGAGCTGCTGCGTGATGCACTACCAACAACGCAGAGGACCTAGAACTTAGAACAGTTTTTATGAGCTGTCGACACGAAAAACTGAGTTTTCATGAAGATAAAAGTGCAGTTACGTACGTAACCTACTGTATGAGCACAAATAGTGCGCACTATTCACCTGGGAACGACGTCCCACCCGAGTGGCACGCCTTCCATTTCCCTGTTGGATTTGTAATTGTTGGTTTTAGCTCGAGACTGGTTGGCCCCTGTTAGCAATACCAGTTGATAATGGCAGATAGAAGACAAAGCCAGACCCTCCTCCACAGCACTCCGAAGGAGGGTCTGGCTAATCCACACAGCATTGGAGGATGGGAGGGAAAGGTGCCCTGGTCGGTATTTCTTTAAACCAATCAGAATCGTCATGGGCGGTGCTGAACTGTAAAAACTGGTTCCCACTATATTCAATGGAGAACAAACTTCCTTTATATGATATTGTACCTAATGTATGAGCTTTAAAACAGCAGAAATTATCAATTATTTTGACTAATTGCTAAGATCAGAAGATGTAGAGTGGATAATCACAGGTGGGTGCATTGTATGTCAAAGTGTTGTCACTTTAAGGATACTGTTTTGAAACCATTCATGTAATATTTGGGCACTTAGTTGAAAGAAACAAAGTGTGTAAATATCAAATGTATGATATAGAATCTTTGAAAACGGGTCAAATTTGACCCGAGGACAACAGGAGGGTTAAGGTGTCCCCCCCCTGCTGGAGATCAGATAGAAAGCAGGTCTAAGGTGTCCCCCCCCTGCTGGAAATCAGATAGAAAGCAGGTCTAAGGTGTCCCCCCCCTGCTGGAGATCAGATAGAAAGCAGGTCTAAGGTGTCCCCCCCCTGCTGGAGATCAGATAGAAAGCAGGTCTAAGGTGTCTCCCCCTGCTGGAGATCAGATAGAATTACGGTTTAGGGCACTTCATCATTGGCAGCACTTCGCCGAATCAGATGCGTTGTCCTTTAATATTAATATTTAATATTATACAGTCTATGGATGAAACGTGTACAACAGGCTTATGGTGTTGTCATTTATACATATGTTTATTGGGTTTATTGTCTTTTCTGTCACTATTTTGTTTAATGGTCTTGAATAGTAGTTACTCTGTGTGTGTGCGTGCGTGTGCGTGTGTGTGTGTGTGTGTGTATGTTGAGTGAGTTGGACCTTTTTCTCGGTGGTGATGTACAGATGTTGGAGCTGGGGATCGAACAGCAGGTTCTTGTTGACCTTGTCTCCCGTGATTTCGGCCGGCTCCCGTCCGTACACGTCCGGCACGGCCGCCAGGTGCACCTTCAGCACCTGCAGGACACACACAAACCAGTAGTCTCGCATCCTGGGCGTCCTCCTCGGTGCTCAGTAAAAGCTGAGCTTTCTGTACGAAATGGGACACCTTGTCCTTTGCACCAAAGGACAGAGAATGGGACACAAAACAGAAAAGGTCCAGCTTTCTCTGGACAGACATCGGGCTCAGTCACATTCAAGTTCAGTTTTATTTGCATGCATCTCTTTGGGTTACACTTTACTTGAAGGTATCTACATAAGAGTGATATAACACTGTCATAAACGTGTCATTAACACTATAAACAAGTCATGAATGTGTATGACATATGACTGTCATGACTGTGTCATGTGTTCATAACAGCGTAATGTCACTCTTATGTACAGTTTTTACTACAGGTGTGCAAAAAAAGTCGATCATTTATGAATTGATTCAAGCTCTACTGATTCTAAATCGAGTCGTATTTTATATATTTTTTGTTTTAAAGAGTGTTGACAGAAAGCTCCGTGTTTACCTCTCCGGTGGCGGTGCCCAGGAACGCCACGGCGTGCTCCATCTCCACGGCCACGGCCACGGCCGTCATGTGACACTTCCGATCCAATAAGGGCTCGGACGTTAGGGCCAACTCGGCCTTGCTGGCCAATGGGGAGGGCAGGAACTCGGCTCCGCACTTGTACTTGAGGGCCATGTCCTTCTGACGGAGCAGAAGGGAAACCATTAGGAAAACATCCATATTGATACAGACTTTATTGGCTCACGGTGAACTGTTGGAGGCGGCTTTTCTCACCTGATTGCTGCTGCTGCACAGCTCTTCAGACTTGGAGGAGTAAGGCGAGTAGACGGCGGGCTTCCCGTTAATGATGCCGTTGTTGCTGTAACAGGCTCCTATTATCTCCACCAGCCTCTGATTAATGGCGTGAAGAGGGTACATGCCTACAAAACAGGAGCAGAAACACCGTTTGTACTTGTTTTCTGTAGTTTCCTCTGTTATTAAATCACACATCCGAGTCCATGTTTCCTGGCAAAGCAAACACTGACAAGTCAAATATCACAAACCAAAGTCAAAGCACTAGCTCTGCACAATCCACATTTGCAGTTTAATAACAGGTGGCGAACACCAGAAACATAGGATTATTCGGGAATTGCTGTAACATTTAAAGGTCCCATATTGTAAAAGTGAGATTTTAGTGTCTTTTTTTATTGTAAAGCAAGTCGAGGTGCTGTATAAATACTGTGAAAGTATCAAAACGCTCAATCCACAGATACATACAGCCCATATTCAGAAACTGTGCCTTTAAATGAGGCGTCAGGACATTGTGATGTCACAATTATACTACGTGTAGGTAGAAAGTGTTGCTACGTTACGTCATTACCCGGCTGCAAGGACAGTTTAGAGATCACGGATGCAGAAGAACCGAAAATGCCGACCAATCGGAGCAGGCTAGGATTTTTCTGGGCTGGGCGCCGGTCTCTTAAAGAGACAGATGCTAAAACGGAGCGTTTTGAACATTGTAATTGCAATGAAAAATTAATAAAAACATAGTTTTTCCTTTTTTCCAAGAGTTTTGATGCTTTTTTTTCCCAGTGTTTGTCATTTTTCTTGACGTTTTTAACACTGCGTAACACCAACTTATCAAGTTTAGTTTTACGGTTATTTTTTGGAATTTATGGTCGATAAACCTCATTAATAGGAAATTATACCTAATGTTTGAGTTAGAAAAGCAGAAATTAGGAATTATTGAGACTAAAATTAAAGGAATGGATGTTGATGATAATCACAGACTGGAATATGTCAACTTTTACTCAATACTATTTCAAAAACACTTCCATTTGTTTTACAATGCTATAAAATAGAATAAGACCCAAAATTAATGAAAGTAGAGATTTGTACTTGGCAAAGAGCGTTGGAATCAATCAGGTTATTTTGGGGAATTAAAAAGAACATTGATACAGGACAACATGAGGACAACATGGGGACAACATGAGGACAACATGAGGACAAGATGATGACAACATGAGGACAACATGAGGACAACATGGGGACAACATGGGGACAACATGGGGACAACATGGGGACAACATGAGGACAACATGAGGACAACATGAGGACAACATGGGGACAACATGAGGGCAACATGGGGACAACATGAGGACAACATGATGACAACATGAGGACAACATGAAGACAACATGGGGACAACATGGGGACAACATGAGGGTTTAGGACTTCTCATCCATGTTGGCCTCAAAGTGAAGAAGGCCCTTTGAACCTTTGCTCTATCAAGATCTATCAAGAATGTCAAGACTGAAGCTGAGATTTCCAAAAACAGATTTGTGTCAAGCAGTCTGAGGAAAACGATTCGTTAAAGAGCCACGTGGTTGAGTGTCTTAAACACGGCCGTATAGTGGTGCTAGGAGGTCTAACTCTCCACGGAAAACCTATCACTGTCTCCTTGACCCGAGGCCAAACTTTCCGCCCAGCTCCATTGAACATCAACCAACATAAAACATCATGTGCCAGCAGACTACACTCACACACGGCTGAAGTAGATGGGTCTTCATCAGAGGAAAAGGCGACAAACAGCACCTTGTCAGAGGCGGAAACTGGTCCATACTCGCCTGATCGGGTCATATTCTGAGCCAACACCTGCCCTGGTGTTGCTACATAGGCAGCCTGGGAGATGAGGAAGAGATGGAATAAAGCAGAATGTTAGATTTTCACACTTACTACATGCATTTAGCTGATATAACAGAGCAACAGTAAAGGACCCCATAACAAAAACTTCTGGTTCAAGAGCTGTTTAAATCCAATTTATGAAGTTTTTTATGGGTCAGGGCCGAGGTATTCTCAAACCAAACTCATCCAAATGTAAAAATGTCCAAATGTGGTTCTGGGTCGCTGCTTTCCATTTAATAAAAGTGCTGACAACCTATCGCCAATTTACCAATTTTCATTGTGTCATTTTGGGACACCCGAAGCACTATTTGGGAAGATTTGCCGACTTTGAGACTCAGGAATTTGCACAGAACCTGAGAGTTTTCATATCCAGGCTGTGAAACCGGTTGTTGTGATCCGGCTGTGTGGTAGCCTGCTTTTAAAAACCAAATCTTTGTTTTGCTTGATTTGCTAAATTCTGTCATGGCTAAGGAACTTTTAAGCTGACTTTAGTTAGTACTTTAAGTCAACAAAAAAGCAACAAAAATGGCAAAAATGCAACATAGATAAGCGACATGCAATAACAGTGGGGGGCGGAATCAATACAACATGGTATCGGGATATTTTCCAATACTGTATCCATACACAGACGCCAAGTATCAATCTTTCTTTGGGGGGTTCAGCCTTTATTTTTGACAGGACAGCTGAAGACATGAAAGGGGAGAAAGGGGGGGGGGGGGGATGACATGCAGCAAAGGGCCGCAGGTCGGAGTCGAGCTGCATCGAGGAGTATTTATGGGCGCCCCTCTACCAGCTGAGCTACCTGGGCGCCCGAAGTACCAATCTTTTATTATGTATGTATGTGTTGGTCAGTGTGTCCCATTTTTGCAGCAATATAACTGAAGTGATATGAGATGAACAAACAGAGAAATGTTTCTTTTTAGATGAAACAGGTGTTGACAAAGTTTCCTTTTTGGGGACGTCATTTGAAATTGGGTAAAAAGGTGAGAAATTGCAACATATCGCAGAATATGGCAATATGTTTAAAATCGTAACAATATTGTATCCTGACAAGTATCGTGATTACCTCACCCCGGACACAACCTGGTCCAGCTTTTCCCCTCTGGGGGGGGCGCTACAGAGCCCTGTACGCCAACACCAACAGATTCAGGATCAGTTTCTACCCACAAGCCATCTCTCTGATGAACAGCTGACTTCTGACCCACAGTGTCAGCTTCAGTTCTGGTCCATAACCCAGTAACACGGTCTCTACAGCACATAGATCATTCTCATTCTCACATCTCTCTTATTTGTTATTTATTCTCATTTCCTATTTCAGAACTGTTCATAATGTTCATACTGTTCATATTGTAATATAATAACATAATACTATTTATCCCAGTATCCGTTGCACTATGCTCCACATTTATATAATTTTTATTGAACTCTTCATTGCACTCATGCCTCTATATTGTTTCTGTTTAGAGTGTGTATATATTGTCTATATGTTAGTGTGTATATATTAGTGTGTATATA